>NW_022144731.1:0-31627 GCF_007565055.1 Rhinopithecus roxellana
TGAAAATGCAGAAATCACCGGTCTTCGGTGTCGCTCGCGCTGGAGTTGGAGACTGGAGTTGTTCCTATCGGCCATCTTGTCTGTGTTTATTTTAATACCTATATCTATTATATCTATTATGTCTATATTTTATACCTATAACTATTATATCTAATATATCTATATTTTATACCTATATCTATTATGTCTAATTTCATACCTATATCTATTAAATCTATTATGTCTATATTTTATACCTATATCTATTATATCTATTATATCTATATTTATACCTATATCTATTATAACCATATATTATACCCGTATACATTATATCTATTTTTTTACCTATATCAATTATACCAATTATATTTATATTTTTATAATTATATCTATTATATCTATATTTCATATCTATATCTATTATATCCATTGTCTATATTTTATACCTGTATCTATTATATCATTTTTATACGTATATCTATTATATAAATTATATCTACATTTTATACTTATATATTATTTCTTTATTTTATACCTGTATCTATATATTATGTCTATATTTTATACCTATATCTATTGTATCTATTATGTTTATATTTTATACCTATATCTATTATATCTATTATGTGTATATATTATACCTATATGGATTATATCTATTATATCTATATTTTATACCTATATCTAGTTTATCTATTATATCTATATTATTTACGTGTATCTATTATATCTATTATGTCTATATTTTGTACCTATATCTATTATGTCTATTATGTCTATATTGTGTACCTATATCTATTATATATTATGTCTGTATTTTATAACTATATCTATTATGTCTATTATGTCTATTTTATACCTCTATCTATTGTATCTATATTTTATACCTATAACTATTATAACTATATTTATACCTATATTTCTTAAATCTATATTTAATACCTATATCTATTATATCTATTAGATTTATATTTCATAATTACATCTATCATATCTATATTTTATACCTATATTATATCTATTATGTCTATATTTTATGACTATATCAATTTTAATTATATTTTGTACATATATCTATTATATCTATTATATCCATATTTTATACCTATATTATAACCATATGTTATACCTAAATACATTATATCTATGTTTGTAACGTACATCAATTATACCTATTATACTTATATTTTCTAAATTTATATCTATTATATCTATATTTTGTACCTATATCTATTATATCTATTGTCTATATTTTATACGTGTATCTATTATATCAATTTTTTTACGTATATCTATTATATGTATATTTTATACTATATCTACTATATCTCTATTTTATACCTGTACCTATTATATCTATTATGTCTATATTTTATACCTATATCTATTATATCCATTATGTCTATATATAACCTATATCTATTATATCTATTATGTCTATATTTTATACCTCTATCTATCTATTATCTATATTTTATACCTATATCTATTATATCTATTATGTCTATATTTCATACGTACATCTATTGTAACTATTATGTCTATATTTTATACCTGTATCTATTATGTCTATATTTTATACCTATTTCTATTATATTATGTTCTATATTTTATACCTATATATTATGTCTATATTTTATACCTATATCTATTATGTCTATATTTTATTTATTTTATTTTTTTTTTTTTGAATTCTGATTTTATTTTAATTTTTCTTTTTTTTTTATTATACTTTAAGTTCTAGTGTACATGTGCATAACGTGCAGGTTTGTTACTTATGTGTACTTATGCCATGTTGGTGTGCTGCACCCATCAACTCGACAGCACCCATCAATTCATCATTTATATCTTGTATAACTCCCCAATGCAATCAGTCCCTCCTCGCCCCTCCCCCCTACCCATGATAGGCTCCAGTGAGTGATGTTCCCCTTTCCGACTCTATGTCTATATTTTATACCTATATCTGTTATGTATATTTTATACCTATATCTATTATGTCTATATTTAATACCTATATCTATTATATCTTTTATGTTTATATTTTATAACTATATCTCTTAATATATTATGTATATATTTTATACTTATATCTATTATGTCTATATTTTATACCTCTATATATTCAATTGTATCTATATTTTATATTTATATCTATTATGTGTATATTTTATAACTATATCTATTATATCGATGATGTCTATATTTTATACCTATATGTATTATATCTATTATGTCTATATTTTATACCCATATCGATTATATCTATTATGTCTATATTTTGTACCTATATCCACTATATCTATTATGTCTATATTTTATACCTATATCTATGTCTATTATGTCTTTATTTTATACCTATATCTATCTGTATCTATTATGTGTATATTTTGTACCTATATCTTTTATATCTATTATGTCTATATTTTATACCTATAACTATATGTCTATATTTTATACCTATATCTATTATATCTACGATGACTATATTTTATGCATATATCTATTAAATTTATTATGTATATATTTTATACCTATATATTATATCGATTATGTCTATAATTTATTCCTATATCTATTATAACCATTATGTCTATACTTTGTACCTATATCTATTATGTCAATATTTTTACCAATATCTATTATAATTATTATGTCTATATTTGATAACTATATCTATCATATCTATTATGTCTATATTTGATACTTATTTCTATTTTGTCTGTATTTAATACCTATATCTATTATGTCTATATTTTATACGTATATTATATCTGTTATGTCTATGTTTCATACCTATATCTATATATCCATTATGACTATGTTTTATGACTATATCTATTAAATCTATTATGTCTATATTTTATGCCGATATCTATTATGTCTATATTTATACCTATATCTATATCTATTATGTCTATATTTTATACCTATATCTATTATGTATATATTTTACACCATATCTCTTATATCTATTATGTCTATATTTTATATATATATCTATTATGTCTATATTTTATAACTATAACTATTGTATCTATTATGTCTATATTTTATACATATATCTATTATATCTATTATGTCTATATTGTATACCAATAACTATTATATCTATTAAGTCTATATTTTATACCTATATCTATTATATCTATTATGTCTATATTTTATACCTATATCTATTATATCTATTTTGTGTGTATTTTTTACGTATATCTATTGTGTCTATATTGTATACTTATATCTATTATATCTATTATGTCTGTATTTTATACCTCTATCTCTTATATCTATTGTGTCTATATTTTACACCTATATCTATTACATCCATTATGTCTATATTCTATACCTATATCTATCATATCTAGTATGTCTACATTTTACACCGATAACTATTATATCTTTTACGTCTATATTTTATACCCATCTCTACTTTATCTATTATGTTTATATTTTATACCTATATCTATTATATCTATGTCTATATTTTATACCTATATCTATTTTGTCTATATTTTATACCGGTATCTATTATGTCTATATTTTATACCTATATCTATTTTACCAATTATGTCAATATTTATACCTATATCTATTATATATATTATGTCTATATTTTATACCTATATCTATTAAATCTATTATGCCTGTATTTTATATCTATATCTATTATGTCTATATTTTATACCTATAACTATTATATCTACATTGTCTATATTTTATACCTATATCTATTATATTTTTATGTCTATATTTTATACCTATAATTTTTATATCTTATATGTCTGTATTTTATACCTATATGTATTATGTCTACCTTTTATATCTATATCTATCATGTCTATATTTTATACCTATAACTATTATATCTATTATGTCTATATTTTATACCTATATCTATTATATCTATATTTTATATATGTATCTATTATATGTATTACATCTATACTTATACCTATATTATTCTATCCATTATATCTGTATTTTATGCCAATATCTATTATATCGATTATATCTATATATATATTTTATACCTGTCGATATCTATTATATCCATTTTTTATACCTATATCTATTATATCTATTATATCTATATTTTATAACTATATCTATTATATCTATTATGACTATATTTTATAATATATTATGTCTATATTTTATACCTATATTATATTCTCTTATGGCTATTTTTATACCTATATTTATTGTATCTATTATGTCTATATTTTATACCTATATCTATTATAACTGTTATGTCTATATTTTATACCTATATCTGTTATGTCTATATTTCATACCAATATTTATTATATCTATTATGACTATATTTTATATATTTATCTATTATATCTCTTATGTTTATATTTATTCCTATATCTCTTATATCAATTATGTCTATATTTAATACCTATATCTATTATATCTATTATGTTTATATTTTATACCTATATGCTTTATATCTATTATGTCTATATTTTGTACCTATATCTATTATATCTATTATGTCTATATTTTAAACCTATACCTATTATAACTATTATGTCTGTATTTCATACCTATATCTATTATCACCATTATGTCTATATTTATACCTATATCTATTATATCAATTAGGTCTATACTTTATACCTATATCTATTAAATCCATTATGTCTATATTTTATACCTATATCTATTATATCTACTCTGTCTATATTTTATTCCCATACCTATTATATCTATTGTGTCTATATTTTATACCTATATCTATTATATCTATTATGTCTATATTTTATACCTATATCTATTATATCCCTTATGTCCATATTTTATACCTATATCTATTATATCTATTATATGTATTACATCTATACTTACACCTATATTTTTCTATCTATTATATCTGTATTTTATGCCAATATCAATTATATCTATTAAATCTATTATATATATATTTTTCCCTATGTCTATATCTATTATATCTATATTTTGTACCAATATCTATTATATCTATGTCTCTATATTTTATACCTATATCTATTATATCTATTATCTCTATATTTAATAACTATATCTATTATGTCTCTATTTTATATATTTATCTATTTTATATATTGTGTCTATATTTTATACCTATATCTATGATGTTTATATTTTATAAATATACCTATTATATGTATTATGTCTATATTTTATACCTATATGTATTATGTCCATATTTTGTACCTAATCTATTATATTTATTATGTCTATATTTTAGACCTATATTTATTATATCTATTATATCTATATTTTGTACCTATATCTATTATGTCTATATTTATACCTATATGGATTATATCTCTTATGTCTATATTTTATATCTATATCTATTATATCTATTATGTCTATACTTTATACCTGTATCTATTATATCTATTATGTCTTTATTTTAAACCTATACCTATTATATCTACTATGTGTATATTTCATGCCTATATGTATTATAACCATTATATCTATATTTTGTACCTATATCCATTATGTCTATATTTTATACCTATATCTATCATAATTATTATGTCTATATTTGATACCAATATCTATTATATCTATTATGTCTATATTTTATACCTATTTCGATTTATAACTCTTATGTCTATATTTAATACCTACATCTATTATATCTATATTTTATAACTATATCTATTATATCTATTATGTCTATATTTTATACCTGTATCTATTATATCTATTATAGCTATATTTTTTACCGTTATCTATTAGGTCTATATTTTATATCTATATCTATTATATCTACTATGTCTATATTTTATACCTATATTTAGTGTATCTATTATGTCTATATTTTATTTCTGCATCTATTATATTTATTATGTCCATATTTTTATACCTGTACCTATTATATCTTATATGTCTATATTTTATACCTTTATCTATCATGTCTCTATTTTATATCTTTATCTATATATCTATTATGTCTATGCTTTATACCTCTATCTATTATATGTATTAAATCTATATTTATACCTATATCCATTTTATCTATTATGTCTATATCTTATACATATATCTATTTTATCTATTATGTCTACATTTCATATTTATACCTATTATATCTATTATGTGTATATTTTATATCTGTATCTATTATATCTATAATGCCTTATTTTAAACCTATACCTATCATATGTATTATGTATATATTTCATACCTATATCTATTATAACCATTATGTCTATACTTTGTACCGATATCTATTATGTCTATATTTTATACCTATATCTATTATTATTATTATGTGTATATTTGATACCTATATCTATTATATCTATTATGTCTATATTTTATACCTATATCTATTATATCTATTATGTCTATATTTTATACATATATCTATGATATCTATTATGTCTATATTTTTACCTATATCTATTATATCCATTATGTCTATATTTTATACCTATATCTATTATATCTAGTATGTCTACATTTTACACCTATATCTATTATATCTATTACGTCTATATTTTATACCACTCTCTATTATCTATTATTGTTTATATTTTATACCTGTATGTATTATATCTCTATCTATATTTTCTACCTATATCTATTTTGTCTATATTTTATACTTATATCTATTATGTGTATATTTTTATACCTATATCTATTTTATCTTTATGTCTATAATTTTATACCTATGTCTGTTATATCTATTTTGTTTATATTTTTATACATATATCTATTAATTCTATTATGTTTGTATTTTATATCTATATCTATTATGTGTATATTTTATACCTCTAACTATTATATCTCTTTTGTGTATATTTTATACCTATATCAATTATATCTATTATGTCTATATTTTATTCCAATAGTTATCATATCTAATATGTCTATATTTTATACCTATATCTATTATGTCTATATTTTTATATCTATATCTATTTTATCTATTATGTCTATACTTTATATCTATATCTATTATATCTACTATGTCTCTATTTTACAACCTATATGTATTTTTATCTATTATGGCTATATTTTATACCCATCTCTATTATATCTGTTATGTTTATATTTAATACCTATATCCATTATATCTATGTCTATATTTTATACCTATATCTATTGTGTGTATATTTTATACCTCTTTCAATTATGTCTATATTTTATTCCTATATCTATTATATCTCTTATGTCTATATTTTTATACCTATATCTATTATATCTAATATGTCTATATTTTATACATATATCTATTATATCTAATATGTCTATATTTTATACATATATCTATTATATCTATATTTTATACCTGTATCTATTATATGTATTACAACCTATACTTTATACCTATATTATACTATCTATTATATCTGTATTTTATGCCAATATCTATTTTATCGATATATCTATTGTATATATATTTTATATCTATGTCTATAATACCTATTATATCTATATTTTATACCTATATCTATTATATCTATTGTATCTATATTTTATACCTATAGCTATTATATATATTATGTCTATATTTTATAACTATATCTATTAGGTCTATATTTTACCTATATCTATTGTATATATTGTGTCTATATTTATTACCTATATCTATTATGTTGATATTTTAAAACTATACCTATTATATCTATTATGTCAATATTTTATCCTATATCTATTATATATATTATGTATATATTTTATAGCTATATCTGTTATATCTATTTTGTCTGTATTTTATACGTACATCTATTAGGTCTATATTTTATACTTCAATCTCTTATATCTATTATGTCTGTATTTTACACCTATATCTATTATATCTATTATGTCTATTATTTTTATAACCTATATCTATTATATCTATATTTTATACCCTTTATCTACTAAATCTCTTATGTCTATGTTTGTAACTATATCTATTATATCTATTATGTCTATATTCTATACCTATGTCTATTATATCCATTATGTCTATATTTTAATACCTGTATCTATAACATCTATTATGTCTCTATTTTATACCTATATTTGTTATATCTATTATGTCTATATTTATACCTATAACTATTGTATCTATTTATGTCTATATTTTATACCTATATCTATTGCTGAATATTGCTGAACAGCGAGTGTACCTGTCTGATTCTTCCTTTGGAAGTGTCCTCTCAGGGGTGTACTCCACCCTGTGAGGTGTGGGGTGTCAGACTGCCCCTAGTGGGGGATTTCTCCCAGCTAGGCTACTCAGGGGTCAGGGACACACCTGAGCAGGCAGTCTGTCCGTTCTCAGATCTCAACCTCCGCGTTGGGAGATCCGCGGCTCTCCCCAAAGCTGTCAGACAGAGTCGTTCGCGTCTGCACCGGCTCCCGCTACTTCCCCTGTTGGTCTTCAGCTGTGCGCTGTCCCCAGAGGTGGAGACTACAGAGACAGGCAGGCTTCCTTGAGCTGCTGTGAGCTCCACCCAGTTCGAGCTTCCCAGCGGCTTTGTTTACCTACTTAAGCCTCAGCAATGGCGGGCGCCCCTCCCCCAGCCTCGCTGCTGCCTTGCGGATAGATCGCGGCAGACTGCTGTGTTAGCAGTGAGGGAGGCTTCGTGGGCGTGGGACCCTCCCGGCCAGGTGTGGGATATATTCTCCTGGAATGCCTGTATGCTTACAGCGCAGTATTGGGGTGGGAGTTACCCGATTTTCCAGGTGTTGTGTGTCTCAGTTCCCCTGGCTAGGAAAACGGATCCCCTTCCCCCTTGCGCTTCCAGGTGAGGCGATGCCTCGCCCTGCTTCAGCTCTCGCTGGTCAGGCTGCAGCAGCTGACCAGCACCGATTGTCCGGCACTCCCTAGTGAGATGACCCCAGTACCTCAGTTGAAAATGCAGAAATCACCGGTCTTCTGTGTCGCTCGCGCTGGGAGTTGGAGACTGGAGTTGTTCCTATCGGCCATCTTGCTCTGTGTTTATATTTAATACCTATATCTATTATATCTATTATGTCTATATTTTATACCTATAACTATTATATCTAATATATCTATATTTTATACCTATATCTATTATGTCTATATTTCATACCTATATCTATTAAATCTATTATGTCTATATTTTATACCTATATCTATTATATCTATTATATCTATATTTTATACCTATATCTATTATAACCATATATTATACCCGTATACATTATATCTATGTTTTTACCTATATCAATTATACCAATTATATTTATATTTTTATAATTATATCTATTATATCTATATTTCATATCTATATCTATTATATCCATTGTCTATATTTTATACCTGTATCTATTATATCAATTTTTATTCGTATATCTATTATATAAATTATATCTACATTTTATACTTATATATATTATTTCTTTATTTTATACCTGTATCTATTATATCTATTATGTCTATATTTTATACCTATATCTATTGTATCTATTATGTTTATATTTTATACCTATATCTATTATATCTATTATGTGTATATATTATACCTATATGGATTATATCTATTATATCTATATTTTATACCTATATCTAGTTTATCTATTATATCTATATTATTTACGTGTATCTATTATATCTATTATGTCTATATTTTGTACCTATATCTATTATGTCTATTATGTCTATATTGTGTACCTATATCTATTATATCTATTATGTCTGTATTTTATAACTATATCTATTATGTCTATTATGTCTATATTTATACCTCTATCTATTGTATCTATATTTTATACCTATAACTATTATAACTATATTTTATACCTATATTTCTTAAATCTATATTTAATACCTATATCTATTATATCTATTAGATTTATATTTCATAATTACATCTATCATATCTATATTTTATACCTATATTATATCTATTATGTCTATATTTTATGACTATATCAATTTTAATTATATTTTGTACATATATCTATTATATCTATTATATCCATATTTTATACCTATATTATAACCATATGTTATACCTAAATACATTATATCTATGTTTGTAACGTACATCAATTATACCTATTATACTTATATTTTCTAAATTTATATCTATTATATCTATATTTTGTACCTATATCTATTATATCTATTGTCTATATTTTATACGTGTATCTATTATATCAATTTTTTTACGTATATCTATTATATGTATATTTTATACTCATATCTACTATATCTATATTTTATACCTGTACCTATTATATCTATTATGTCTATATTTTATACCTATATCTATTATATCCATTATGTCTATATATATACCTATATCTATTATATCTATTATGTCTATATTTTATACCTCTATCTATCTATTATGTCTATATTTTATACCTATATCTATTATATCTATTATGTCTATATTTCATACGTACATCTATTGTAACTATTATGTCTATATTTTATACCTGTATCTATTATGTCTATATTTTATACCTATTTCTATTATATCTATTATGTTTATATTTTATACCTATATCTATTATGTCTATATTTTATACCTATATCTATTATGTCTATATTTTATTTATTTTATTTTATTTTTTTTTTGAATTCTGATTTTATTTTAATTTTTTCTTTTTTTTTTATTATACTTTAAGTTCTAGTGTACATGTGCATAACGTGCAGGTTTGTTACTTATGTGTACTTATGCCATGTTGGTGTGCTGCACCCATCAACTCGACAGCACCCATCAATTCATCATTTATATCTTGTATAACTCCCCAATGCAATCAGTCCCTCCTCGCCCCTCCCCCCTACCCATGATAGGCTCCAGTGAGTGATGTTCCCCTTTCCGACTCTATGTCTATATTTTATACCTATATCTGTTATGTCTATATTTTATACCTATATCTATTATGTCTATATTTAATACCTATATCTATTATATCTTTTATGTTTATATTTTATAACTATATCTCTTATATATATTATGTATATATTTTATACTTATATCTATTATGTCTATATTTTATACCTCTATATATTCAATTGTATCTATATTTTATATTTATATCTATTATGTGTATATTTTATAACTATATCTATTATATCGATGATGTCTATATTTTATACCTATATGTATTATATCTATTATGTCTATATTTTATACCCATATCGATTATATCTATTATGTCTATATTTTGTACCTATATCCACTATATCTATTATGTCTATATTTTATACCTATATCTATTATGTCTATTATGTCTTTATTTTATACCTATATCTATCTGTATCTATTATGTGTATATTTTGTACCTATATCTTTTATATCTATTATGTCTATATTTTATACCTATAACTATTATGTCTATATTTTATACCTGTATCTATTATATCTACGATGACTATATTTTATGCATATATCTATTAAATTTATTATGTATATATTTTATACCTATATATATTATATCGATTATGTCTATAATTTATTCCTATATCTATTATAACCATTATGTCTATACTTTGTACCTATATCTATTATGTCAATATTTTTTACCAATATCTATTATAATTATTATGTCTATATTTGATAACTATATCTATCATATCTATTATGTCTATATTTGATACTTATTTCTATTTTGTCTGTATTTAATACCTATATCTATTATGTCTATATTTTATACGTATATTATATCTGTTATGTCTATGTTTCATACCTATATCTATATATCCATTATGACTATGTTTTTATGACTATATCTATTAAATCTATTATGTCTATATTTTATGCCGATATCTATTATGTCTATATTTATACCTATATCTATTATATCTATTATGTCTATATTTTATACCTATATCTATTATGTATATATTTTACACCATATCTCTTATATCTATTATGTCTATATTTTATATATATATCTATTATGTCTATATTTTATAACTATAACTATTGTATCTATTATGTCTATATTTTATACATATATCTATTATATCTATTATGTCTATATTGTATACCAATAACTATTATATCTATTAAGTCTATATTTTATACCTATATCTATTATATCTATTATGTCTATATTTTATACCTATATCTATTATATCTATTTTGTGTGTATTTTTTACGTATATCTATTGTGTCTATATTGTATACTTATATCTATTATATCTATTATGTCTGTATTTTATACCTCTATCTCTTATATCTATTGTGTCTATATTTTACACCTATATCTATTACATCCATTATGTCTATATTCTATACCTATATCTATCATATCTAGTATGTCTACATTTTACACCCGATAACTATTATATCTTTTACGTCTATATTTTATACCCATCTCTACTTTATCTATTATGTTTATATTTTATACCTATATCTATTATATCTATGTCTATATTTATACCTATATCTATTTTGTCTATATTTTATATACCGGTATCTATTATGTCTATATTTTATACCTATATCTATTTTACCAATTATGTCAATATTTATACCTATATCTATTATATATATTATGTCTATATTTTATACCTATATCTATTAAATCTATTATGCCTGTATTTTATATCTATATCTATTATGTCTATATTTTATATCTTTATCTATTATATCTATTATGTCTGTATTTTATGCCTATATCTATTATATCCACTATATCTATATTTTATACCTATATCTATTATATCCACTATATCTGTATTTTATACCTATATCTATTATATCTGTAATTGATACCTATATCCATTATATCTATTATATCCATATTTTATACTTATATCTATTATAACCATATTTTATACCTATATCCATTATATGTATATTTTTTTTCTATATCAATTATATCTATTATATTTATATTTTATAATTATGTCTATTATATCTATATTTTATACCTGTATCTATTATATCTATTTTCTGTGTTTTATACCTCTATCTGTTTTATCTTTTTTTAATACATATATCTATTATATCTATTATATCTTTATTTTATACCTATATCTATTATATCTATATTTTACCTTTATCTATTATATCTATTGAGCCTATATTTTATACCTATATATATTATATCTATTATGTCTTTATTTCATAACTATATCTATTATATCTATTATGTCTGCATATTATAACTATATCTATTATGTCTATATTTTATACCTATACCTATTATAACTATTATGTCTATATTTTATAATTCTATATTATGTCTATATTTTGCACCTATATCTATATCTATTATGTCTATATTTTAAAAGTATATATTATGTCTATATTTTATATCTATATCCATTATATATATTATGTCTATATTTTATATCTGTATCTCTTATGTCTATATTTTTCACCTATATCATTTATATCTGTTTTGTGTATATTTACACGTATATCTATTATATCTTTATGTCTATATTTTATACCTATATCTATTATATCTATTATGTCTAAACATTATCCCCATATCTGCTATGTCTATTTTTTATAACAATATCTATTATATCTATTATGTCTATATTTCATATCTTTATCTATTATATCTATTATGTCTATATTTTATACCTATATCTATTATAACTAATATGTCTATATTTTATACCTATATCTATTATATATATTATGTGTATTTTTTATACCTATATCTATTATATCTATTATGTCTGTATGTTATACCTATATCTCTTCTGTCTGTATTTTATAACTATATTTATAATATCTATTATGTCTGTATTTTATTCCTATATCTATTATATCTATTATGTCTAAATATTATACCTATATCTATTATGTCTATATTTTATACGTATATCTATGATGCCTATATTTTATACCTATATCTATTATGTCTATATTTAATACCTCTATCTATTATATCTGTTATGTCTATATATTGTACCTATGTCTATTATGTCTATACTTTTTACCTATATCTATTATATCTATTATGTCTATATTTTATACCTGTATCTATTATGTCTATTATGTCTATATTTTAAACCTATGTCTATTTTATCTATTATATCTATATTGTATACCTATATATATTATATATATTGTCTATATTTTATACCTGTATCTATTATATCTATTTTGTATACGAACATCTATTTAATCTATTATATCTATATTTTATACATATTATATCTATAATGTCTATATTTTATACCTATATGTATTTTGTCTATATTTTATACCTATATCTATTAAATCTATTAGGTCTATGTTTTATACCTATATCTATTATATCTATTATGTCTATATTTTATACCTACATCTATTGTATCTATTATGTCTAAATATTGTACCTATATCTATTATGTCTATATTTTATAACTATATCTATTATATCTATTATGTCTATATATTATACCTATATCTATTATATCTATATTTTATACCAGTATCTATTATATCTATTAGGTCTATATTTTATACCTATATCAATTATACCTATTATGTCTATAATTTATACCTATATCGATTATATCTATTATGTTTATATTTTATACCTATACCTATTATAGTTCTTATGTCTATATTTCATACCTATATCTATTATATCTATTACGTCTATATTTTATACCTATATCTATTATGTCTGTATTTCATACCAATATGTATTATATCTATTATGTCTATATTTTATATCTTTATCTATTATGTCTATTATGTCTATATTTTATTCCTATATCTATTATATCGATTACGTCTATATTTTATACCTATATCTGTTATATCCACTATATCTATATTTTATACCTATATCTATTATATCTATAATTGATACCTATATACATTATATCTATTTCTGTATTTCCTACCTATATCTATTATATCAACTCTGTCTATATTTTATACCTATATCTATTATATCTACTATATCTATATTTCATATCTACATATATTATAACTATATTTATACCTATATCTATTATATCTATATTTTATACCTATATCTATTATATATATTATATTTATATTTTATAATTATATCTATTATATCTATATTTTATAACTATATCTATTATATCTATTGTCTATATTTTATATCTGTATCTATTATATCTATTTTTTATACATATATATCTATTATATCTATTATATCTATATTTTATACCTATATCTATATCTATTATGTCTATATTTTATACCTATATCTATTATATCTATTATATCTATATTATTTACCTATATCTACTATATCTTTTATGTCTATACTTTGTACCTATATCTAATATGTCTATTATGTCTATATTGTATACCTATGTCTATTATATCTATTATGTCTGTATTTTATACCTACATTAAATCTATTATGTCTCTATTTTATAGCTATATTTGTTATATCATTTATGTCTATATTTTATACCTGTATCGATTATATTAATTATGTCTATATTTTATGCCTATATCTATTATATCTCTTATTTTTATATTTTATACCTATATCTATTATATCTATTATGTTTATATTTTATACCCGTATCTATTATGTCTATATTTTATACCTCTATCTATTATATCTATTATGTCCATATTTTATACCTATATCTATTATACCTCTTATGTCTAAATTTTTCACCTATATCTATTATATCTATTATGTCTATATTTTATGCCTATATCTATTATATCCACTATATCTATATTTTATACATGTACCTATTATATCTATATTTGATACCTATATCCATTATATCGATTATATCTATATTTTATACCTATATGTATCATACCTATTATGTCTATATTTTAGGCCTATAACTATTATATCTATTATATCTACATTTTATACCTGTATCTACTATAACCATATTTTATACCTATATCCATTATATCTATATTTTTTACCTATATCTATTATGTCTATTATATTTATATTTTATAATTAAATCTATTATATCTATATTTTATATCTATATCTATTATATATATTGTCTATATTTTGTACCTGTATCTATTATATCTATTTTTTATACATATATATCTATTATATCTCTTATATCTATATTTTATACCTTTATCTATTATATCTATATTTTTTAACTTTATTACATCTATTATGTCTATATTTTATACCTATATCTATTATATCTATTATGTCTATATTTTATACCTATATCTATTATATCTATTATGTCTATATTTTATACCTTTATCTATCATATCTATTATGTCTATATATTATACCTATATATATCACATCTATTATGTCTCTATTTTATACCTATATCTATTATATCTATTATGTCTATATTTTATACCTATATCTATTGTATCTATTATGTCTATATTTTATACCTATATCTTTTATATGTATTATGTCTATATTTTACACCGATATCTATTATACCTATTATGTCGATTCTTTATACCTATATCTATTATGTCTATATTTTTTACTGTATCGATTATATTTGTTATGTCTATATTTTATACCTATATCTATTATATCTCTTAAGTCTATATTTTTTCCTATATCTATTATATCTATTATGTTTGTATTTTATACCTATATCTCTTATGTCTATATTTTATACCTATATCGATTATATCTATAATGTCTATATTTTATACCTATATCTATTATAATTCTTATGTCTATATTTTATACCTATATCTATTTTTTCTATATTTTATACCAATATGAATTATATCTATTGTGTTTATATTTTTTTTTTTTTTTTTATTATACTTTAAGTTCTAGGGTACATGTGCATAACGTGCAGGTTTGTTACATATGTAAACTTATGCCATGTTGGTGTGCTGCACCCATCAACTCGTCAGCACCCATCAATTCATCATTTATATCATGTATAACTCCCCCATGCAATCCCTCCCTCCTCCCCCCTCCCCCCTCCCCATGATAGACCCCAGTGTGTGATGTTCCCCTTCCCGAGTCCAAGTGATCTCATTGTTCAGTTCCCACCTATGAGTGAGAACATGCGGTGTTTGGTTTTCTCTTCTTGTGATAGTTTGCTAAGAATGATGGTTTCCAGCTGCATCCATGTCCCTACAAAGGACGCAAACTCATCCTTTTTTATGGCTGCATAGTATTCCATGGTGTATATGTGCCACATTTTCTTAATCCAGTCTGTCACAGATGGACATTTGGGTTGATTCCAAGTCTTTGCTATTGTGAATAGTGCCGCAATAAACATACGTGTACATGTGTCTTTGTAGTAGACTAATTTATAATCCTTTGGGTATATACCCAGTAGTGGGATGGCTGGGTCATATGGTACATCTAGTTCTAGATCCTTGAGGAATTGCCATACTGTTTTCCATAATGGTTGAACTAGTTTACAATCCCACCAACAGTGTAAAAGTGTTCCTATTTCTCCACATCCTCTCCAACACCTGTTGTTTCCTGACTTCTTAATGATTGCCATTCTAACTGGTGTGAGATGGTATCTCATTGTGGTTTTGATTTGCATTTCTCTGATGGCCAGTGATGATGAGCATTTTTTCATGTGTCTGTTGGCTGTATGAATATCTTCTTTTGAGAAATGTCTGTTCATATCCTTTCCCCACTTTTTGATGGGGTTGTTTGTTTTTTTCTCGTATATTTGTTTGAGTTCTTTGTAGATTCTGGATATTAGCCCTTTGTCAGATGAGTAGGTTGCAAAAATTTTCTCCCATTCTGTAGGTTGCCTGTTCACTCTGATGGTAGTTTCTTTTGCTGTGCAAAAGCTCTTTAGTTTAATTAGATCCCATTTGTCAATTTTTGCTTTTGCTGCCGTTGCTTTTGGTGTTTTAGACATGAAGTCCTTGCCCATGCCTATGTCCTGAATGGTACTACCTAGATTTTCTTCTAGGGTTTTTATGGTATTAGGTCTAACATTTAAGTCTCTAATCCATCTTGAATTAATCTTCGTATAAGGGGTAAGGAAAGGATCCAGTTTCAGCTTTCTACTTATGGCTAGCCAATTTTCCCAGCACCATTTATTAAATAGGGAATCCTTTCCCCATTTCTTGTTTCTCTCAGGTTTGTCAAAGATCAGATGGCTGTAGATGTGCGGTATTATTTCTGAGGACTCTGTTCTGTTCCATTGGTCTATATCTCTGTTTTGGTACCAGTACCATGCTGTTTTGGTTACTGTAGCCTTGTAGTATAGTTTGAAGTCAGGTAGCGTGACGCCTCCAGCTTTGTCCTTTTGACTTAGGATTGTCTTGGCAATGCGGGCTCTTTTTTGGTTCCATATGAACTTTAAAGCAGTTTTTTCCAATTCTGTGAAGAAAGTCATTGGTAGCTTGATGGGGATGGCATTGAATCTATAAATAACCTTGGGGAGTATGGCCATTTTCACGATATTGATTCTTCCTATCCATGAGCATGGTATGTTCTTCCATTTGTTTGTGTCCTCTTTGATTTCACTGAGCAGTGGTTTGTAGTTCTCCTTGAAGAGGTCCTTTACATCCCTTGTAAGCTGGATTCCTAGGTATTTTATTCTCTTTGAAGCAATTGTGAATGGAAGTTCATTCCTGATTTGGCTCTCTGCTTGTCTGTTGCTGGTGTATAAGAATGCTTGTGATTTTTGCACATTAATTTTGTATCCTGAGACTTTGCTGAAGTTGCTTATCAGCTTAAGGAGATTTTGGGCTGAGACGATGGGGTTTTCTAAATATACAATCATGTCATCTGCAAACAGGGACAATTTGACTTCTTCTTTTCCTAACTGGATACCCTTGATTTCTTTCTCTTGCCTGATTGCCCTAGCCAGAACTTCCAACACTATGTTGAATAGGAGTGGTGAGAGTGGGCATCCCTGTCTTGTGCCAGTTTTCAAAGGGAATTTTTCCAGTTTTTGCCCATTCAGTATGATATTAGCTGTGGGTTTGTCATAAATAGCTCTTATTATTTTGAGGTACGTTCCATCAATACCGAATTTATTGAGCGTTTTTAGCATGAAGGGCTGTTGAATTTTGTCAAAAGCCTTTTCTGCATCTATTGAGACAATCATGTGGTTCTTGTCTTTGGTTCTGTTTATATGCTGGATTACGTTTATTGATTTGCGAATGTTGAACCAGCCTTGCATCCCAGGGATGAAGCCCACTTGATCATGGTGGATAAGCTTTTTGATGTGCTGCTGAATCCGGTTTGCCAGTATTTTATTGAGGATTTTTGCATCAATGTTCATCAGGGATATTGGTCTAAAATTCTCTTTTTTTGTTGTGTCTCTGCCAGGCTTTGGTATCAGGATGATGTTGGCCTCATAAAATGAGTTAGGGAGGATTCCCTCTTTTTCTATTGATTGGAATAGTTTCAGAAGGAATGGTACCAGCTCCTCCTTGTACCTCTGGTAGAATTCAGCTGTGAATCCATCTGGTCCTGGACTTTTTTTGGTGGGTAGGCTATTAATTGTTGCCTCAATTTCAGAGCCTGCTATTGGTCTATTCAGGGATTCAACTTCTTCCTGGTTTAGCCTTGGGAGAGTGTAAGTGTCCAGGAAATTATCCATTTCTTCTAGATTTTCTAGTTGATTTGCGTAGAGGCGTTTATAGTATTCTCTGATGGTAGTTTGTATTTCTGTGGGGTCAGTGGTGATATCCCCTTTATCATTTTTTATTGCATCTATTTGATTCCTCTCTCTTTTTTTCTTTATTAGCCTTGCTAGCGGTCTGTCAATTTTGTTGATCTTTTCAAAAAACCAACTCCTGGATTCATTGATTTTTTGGAGGGTTTTTTGTGTCTCTATCTCCTTCAGTTCTGCTCTGATCTTAGTTATTTCTTGCCTTCTGCTAGCTTTTGAATGTGATTGCTCTTGCCTCTCTAGTTCTTTTAATTGTGATGTTAGAGTGTCAATTTTAGATCTTTCCTGCTTTCTCTTGTGGGCATTTAGTGCTATAAATTTCCCTCTACACACTGCTTTAAATGTGTCCCAGAGATTCTGGTATGTTGTATCTTTGTTCTCATTGGTTTCAAAGAACATCTTTATTTCCGCTTTCATTTCGTTATGTACCCAGTAGTCATTCAGGAGCAGGTTGTTCAGTTTCCATGTAGTTGAGCGGTTTTGATTGAGTTTCTTAGTCCTGAGTTCTAGTTTGATTGCACTGTGGTCTGAGAGACAGTTTGTTATAATTTCTGTTCTTTTACATTTGCTGAGGAGTACTTTACTTCCAATTATGTGGTCAATTTTGGAATAAGTGCGATGTGGTGCTGAGAAGAATGTATATTCTGTTGATTTGGGGTGGAGAGTTCTATAGATGTCTATTAGGTCCGCTTGGTGCAGAGATGAGTTCAATTCCTGGATATCCTTGTTAACTTTCTGTCTCGTTGATCTGTCTAATGTTGACAGCGGAGTGTTGAAGTCTCCCATTATTATTGTATGGGAGTCTAAGTCTCTTTGTAAGTCTCTAAGGACTTGCTTTATGAATCTGGGTGCTCCTGTATTGGGTGCATATATATTTAGGAGAGTTAGCTCTTCCTGTTGAATTGATCCCTTTACCATTATGTAATGGCCTTCTTTGTCTCTTTTGATCTTTGATGGTTTAAAGTCTGTTTTATCAGAGACTAGGATTGCAACCCCTGCTTTTTTTTGTTCTCCATTTGCTTGGTAGATCTTCCTCCATCCCTTTATTTTGAGCCTATGTATGTCTCTGCATGTGAGATGGGTCTCCTGAATACAGCAGACTGATGGGTCTTGACTCTTTATCCAGTTTGCCAGTCTGTGTCTTTTAATTGGAGCATTTAGTCCATTAACATTTAAGGTTAATATTGTTATGTGTGAACTTGATCCTGCCATTATGATATTAACTGGTTATTTTGCTCGTTAGTTGATGCAGTTTCTTCCTAGCCTCGATGGTCTTTACATTTTGCCAAGTTTTTGCGATGGCTGGTACCGGTTGTTCCTTTCCATGTTTAGGGCTTCCTTCAGGGTCTCTTGTAAGGCAGGCCTGGTGGTGACAAAATCTCTAAGCATTTGCTTATCTGTAAAGGATTTTATTTCTCCTTCACTTATGAAACTTAGTTTGGCTGGATATGAAATTCTGGGTTTAAAATTCTTTTCTTTAAGAACGTTGAATATTGGCCCCCACTCTCTTCTGGCTTGTAGAGTTTCTGCCGAGAGATCTGCTGTTAGTCTGATGGGCTTCCCTTTGTGGGTGACCCGACCTTTCTCTCTGGCTGCCCTTAAGATTTTTTCCTTCATTTCAACTTTGGTGAATCTGGCAATGATGTGTCTTGGAGTTGCTCTTCTGGAGGAGTATCTTTGTGGCGTTCTCTGTATTTCCTGAATTTGAATGTTGTCCTGCCCTACTAGGTTGGGGAAGTTCTCCTGGATGATATCCTGAAGAGTGTTTTCCAACTTGGTTCCATTTTCCCCCTCACTTTCAGGCACCCCAATCAGACGTAGATTTGGTCTTTTTACGTAATCCCATACTTCTTGCAGGCTTTGCTCATTTCTTTTTCTTCTTTTTTCTTTTGGTTTCTCTTCTCGCTTCATTTCATTCATTTGATCTTCAATCGCTGATACTCTTTCTTCCAGTTGATCGAGTCGGTTACTGAAGCTTGTGCATTTGTCACGTATTTCTCGTGTCATGGTTTTCATCTCTGTCATTTCGTTTATGATCTTCTCTGCATTAATGAGTCTAGCTGTCAATTCTTCCACTCTTTTTTCAAGATTTTTAGTTTCTTTGCGCTGGGTACGTAATTCCTCCTTTAGCTCTGATAAGTTTGATGGACTGAAGCCTTCTTCTCTCCTCTCGTCCAAGTCATTCTCTGACCAGCTTTGATCCGTTGCTGGTGATGGGCTGCGCTCCTTTGCAGGGGGAGATGCGCTCTTATTTTTTGAATTTCCAGCTTTTCTGCCCTGCTTCTTCCCCATCTTTGTGGTTTTATCTGTCTCTGGTCTTTGATGGTGGTGACGAACTGATGGGGTTTTGGTATAGGTGTCCTTCCTGTTTGATAGTTTTCCTTCTGACAGTCAGAAGGACTCTCTGTTGGTCTGTTGGAGATTGCTTGAGGTCCACTCCAGACCCTGTTTGCCTGGGTATCAGCAGCAGAGGTTGCCGAAGATAGAATATTGCTGAACAGCAAGTGTACCTGTCTGATTCTTCCTTTGGAAGTGTCCTCTCAGGGGTGTACTCCACCCTGTGAGGTGTGGGGTGTCAGACTGCCCCTAGTGGGGGATTTCTCCCAGCTAGGCTACTCAGGGGTCAGGGACACACCTGAGCAGGCAGTCTGTCCGTTCTCAGATCTCAACCTCCGCGTTGGGAGATCCGCGGCTCTCCCCAAAGCTGTCAGACAGAGTCGTTCGCGTCTGCACCGGCTCCCGCTACTTCCCCTGTTGGTCTTCAGCTGTGCGCTGTCCCCAGAGGTGGAGACTACAGAGACAGGCAGGCTTCCTTGAGCTGCTGTGAGCTCCACCCAGTTCGAGCTTCCCAGCGGCTTTGTTTACCTACTTAAGCCTCAGCAATGGCGGGCGCCCCTCCCCCAGCCTCGCTGCTGCCTTGCGGATAGATCGCGGCAGACTGCTGTGTTAGCAGTGAGGGAGGCTTCGTGGGCGTGGGACCCTCCCGGCCAGGTGTGGGATATATTCTCCTGGAATGCCTGTATGCTTACAGCGCAGTATTGGGGTGGGAGTTACCCGATTTTCCAGGTGTTGTGTGTCTCAGTTCCCCTGGCTAGGAAAACGGATCCCCTTCCCCCTTGCGCTTCCAGGTGAGGCGATGCCTCGCCCTGCTTCAGCTCTCGCTGGTCAGGCTGCAGCAGCTGACCAGCACCGATTGTCCGGCACTCCCTAGTGAGATGACCCCAGTACCTCAGTTGAAAATGCAGAAATCACCGGTCTTCTGTGTCGCTCGCGCTGGGAGTTGGAGACTGGAGTTGTTCCTATCGGCCATCTTGCTCTGTGTTTATATTTAATACCTATATCTATTATATCTATTATGTCTATATTTTATACCTATAACTATTATATCTAATATATCTATATTTTATACCTATATCTATTATGTCTATATTTCATACCTATATCTATTAAATCTATTATGTCTATATTTTATACCTATATCTATTATATCTATTATATCTATATTTTATACCTATATCTATTATAACCATATATTATACCCGTATACATTATATCTATGTTTTTTACCTATATCAATTATACCAATTATATTTATATTTTTATAATTATATCTATTATATCTATATTTCATATCTATATCTATTATATCCATTGTCTATATTTTATACCTGTATCTATTATATCAATTTTTATTCGTATATCTATTATATAAATTATATCTACATTTTATACTTATATATATTATTTCTTTATTTTATACCTGTATCTATTATATCTATTATGTCTATATTTTATACCTATATCTATTGTATCTATTATGTTTATATTTTATACCTATATCTATTATATCTATTATGTGTATATATTATACCTATATGGATTATATCTATTATATCTATATTTTATACCTATATCTAGTTTATCTATTATATCTATATTATTTACGTGTATCTATTATATCTATTATGTCTATATTTTGTACCTATATCTATTATGTCTATTATGTCTATATTGTGTACCTATATCTATTATATCTATTATGTCTGTATTTTATAACTATATCTATTATGTCTATTATGTCTATATTTTATACCTCTATCTATTGTATCTATATTTTATACCTATAACTATTATAACTATATTTTATACCTATATTTCTTAAATCTATATTTAATACCTATATCTATTATATCTATTAGATTTATATTTCATAATTACATCTATCATATCTATATTTTATACCTATATTATATCTATTATGTCTATATTTATGACTATATCAATTTTAATTATATTTTGTACATATATCTATTATATCTATTATATCCATATTTTATACCTATATTATAACCATATGTTATACCTAAATACATTATATCTATGTTTGTAACGTACATCAATTATACCTATTATACTTATATTTTCTAAATTTATATCTATTATATCTATATTTTGTACCTATATCTATTATATCTATTGTCTATATTTTATACGTGTATCTATTATATCAATTTTTTTACGTATATCTATTATATGTATATTTTATACTCATATCTACTATATCTATATTTTATACCTGTACCTATTATATCTATTATGTCTATATTTTATACCTATATCTATTATATCCATTATGTCTATATATATACCTATATCTATTATATCTATTATGTCTATATTTTATACCTCTATCTATCTATTATGTCTATATTTTATACCTATATCTATTATATCTATTATGTCTATATTTCATACGTACATCTATTGTAACTATTATGTCTATATTTTATACCTGTATCTATTATGTCTATATTTTATACCTATTTCTATTATATCTATTATGTTTATATTTTATACCTATATCTATTATGTCTATATTTTATACCTATATCTATTATGTCTATATTTTATTTATTTTATTTTATTTTTTTTTTGAATTCTGATTTATTTTATTTATTTATTTATTTATTTTTATTATACTTTAAGTTCTAGTGTACATGTGCATAACGTGCAGGTTTGTTACTTATGTGTACTTATGCCATGTTGGTGTGCTGCACCCATCAACTCGACAGCACCCATCAATTCATCATTTATATCTTGTATAACTCCCCAATGCAATCAGTCCCTCCTCGCCCCTCCCCCCTACCCATGATAGGCTCCAGTGAGTGATGTTCCCCTTTCCGACTCTATGTCTATATTTTATACCTATATCTGTTATGTCTATATTTTATACCTATATCTATTATGTCTATATTTAATACCTATATCTATTATATCTTTTATGTTTATATTTTATAACTATATCTCTTATATATATTATGTATATATTTTATACTTATATCTATTATGTCTATATTTTATACCTCTATATATTCAATTGTATCTATATTTTATATTTATATCTATTATGTGTATATTTTATAACTATATCTATTATATCGATGATGTCTATATTTTATACCTATATGTATTATATCTATTATGTCTATATTTTATACCCATATCGATTATATCTATTATGTCTATATTTTGTACCTATATCCACTATATCTATTATGTCTATATTTTATACCTATATCTATTATGTCTATTATGTCTTTATTTTATACCTATATCTATCTGTATCTATTATGTGTATATTTTGTACCTATATCTTTTATATCTATTATGTCTATATTTTATACCTATAACTATTATGTCTATATTTTATACCTGTATCTATTATATCTACGATGACTATATTTTATGCATATATCTATTAAATTTATTATGTATATATTTTATACCTATATATATTATATCGATTATGTCTATAATTTATTCCTATATCTATTATAACCATTATGTCTATACTTTGTACCTATATCTATTATGTCAATATTTTTTACCAATATCTATTATAATTATTATGTCTATATTTGATAACTATATCTATCATATCTATTATGTCTATATTTGATACTTATTTCTATTTTGTCTGTATTTAATACCTATATCTATTATGTCTATATTTTATACGTATATTATATCTGTTATGTCTATGTTTCATACCTATATCTATATATCCATTATGACTATGTTTTATGACTATATCTATTAAATCTATTATGTCTATATTTTATGCCGATATCTATTATGTCTATATTTATACCTATATCTATTATATCTATTATGTCTATATTTTATACCTATATCTATTATGTATATATTTTACACCATATCTCTTATATCTATTATGTCTATATTTTATATATATATCTATTATGTCTATATTTTATAACTATAACTATTGTATCTATTATGTCTATATTTTATACATATATCTATTATATCTATTATGTCTATATTGTATACCAATAACTATTATATCTATTAAGTCTATATTTTATACCTATATCTATTATATCTATTATGTCTATATTTATACCTATATCTATTATATCTATTTTGTGTGTATTTTTTACGTATATCTATTGTGTCTATATTGTATACTTATATCTATTATATCTATTATGTCTGTATTTTATACCTCTATCTCTTATATCTATTGTGTCTATATTTTACACCTATATCTATTACATCCATTATGTCTATATTCTATACCTATATCTATCATATCTAGTATGTCTACATTTTACACCGATAACTATTATATCTTTTACGTCTATATTTTATACCCATCTCTACTTTATCTATTATGTTTATATTTTATACCTATATCTATTATATCTATGTCTATATTTTATACCTATATCTATTTTGTCTATATTTTATACCGGTATCTATTATGTCTATATTTTATACCTATATCTATTTTACCAATTATGTCAATATTTATACCTATATCTATTATATATATTATGTCTATATTTTATACCTATATCTATTAAATCTATTATGCCTGTATTTTATATCTATATCTATTATGTCTATATTTTATACCTATAACTATTATATCTACATTGTCTATATTTTATACCTATATCTATTATATTTTTATGTCTATATTTTATACCTATAATTTTTATATCTTATATGTCTGTATTTTATACCTATATGTATTATGTCTACCTTTTATATCTATATCTATCATGTCTATATTTTATACCTATAACTATTATATCTATTATGTCTATATTTTATACCTATATCTATTATATCTATATTTTATATATGTATCTATTATATGTATTACATCTATACTTATACCTATATTATTCTATCCATTATATCTGTATTTTATGCCAATATCTATTATATCGATTATATCTATTATATATATTTTATACCTGTCGATATCTATTATATCCATTTTTTATACCTATATCTATTATATCTATTATATTTATATTTTATAACTATATCTATTATATCTATTATGACTATATTTTATAACTATATTATGTCTATATTTTATACCTATATCTATTATGTCTCTTATGGCTATATTTTATACCTATATTTATTGTATCTATTATGTCTATATTTTATACCTATATCTATTATAACTGTTATGTCTATATTTTATACCTATATCTGTTATGTCTATATTTCATACCAATATTTATTATATCTATTATGACTATATTTTATATATTTATCTATTATATCTCTTATGTTTATATTTTATTCCTATATCTCTTATATCAATTATGTCTATATTTAATACCTATATCTATTATATCTATTATGTTTATATTTTATACCTATATGCTTTATATCTATTATGTCTATATTTTGTACCTATATCTATTATATCTATTATGTCTATATTTTAAACCTATACCTATTATAACTATTATGTCTGTATTTCATACCTATATCTATTATCACCATTATGTCTATATTTTATACCTATATCTATTATATCAATTATGTCTATACTTTATACCTATATCTATTAAATCCATTATGTCTATATTTTATACCTATATCTATTATATCTACTCTGTCTATATTTTATTCCCATACCTATTATATCTATTGTGTCTATATTTTATACCTATATCTATTATATCTATTATGTCTATATTTTATACCTATATCTATTATATCCCTTATGTCCATATTTTATACCTATATCTATTATATCTATTATATGTATTACATCTATACTTACACCTATATTTTCTATCTATTATATCTGTATTTTATGCCAATATCAATTATATCTATTAAATCTATTATATATATATTTTTCCCTATGTCTATATCTATTATATCTATATTTTGTACCAATATCTATTATATCTATGTCTCTATATTTTATACCTATATCTATTATATCTATTATCTCTATATTTAATAACTATATCTATTATGTCTCTATTTTATATATTTATCTATTTTATATATTGTGTCTATATTTTATACCTATATCTATGATGTTTATATTTTATAAATATACCTATTATATGTATTATGTCTATATTTTATACCTATATGTATTATGTCCATATTTTGTACCTATATCTATTATATTTATTATGTCTATATTTTAGACCTATATTTATTATATCTATTATATCTATATTTTGTACCTATATCTATTATGTCTATATTTTATACCTATATGGATTATATCTCTTATGTCTATATTTTATATCTATATCTATTATATCTATTATGTCTATACTTTATACCTGTATCTATTATATCTATTATGTCTTTATTTTAAACCTATACCTATTATATCTACTATGTGTATATTTCATGCCTATATGTATTATAACCATTATATCTATATTTTGTACCTATATCCATTATGTCTATATTTTATACCTATATCTATCATAATTATTATGTCTATATTTGATACCAATATCTATTATATCTATTATGTCTATATTTTATACCTATTTCGATTATAACTCTTATGTCTATATTTAATACCTACATCTATTATATCTATATTTTATAACTATATCTATTATATCTATTATGTCTATATTTTATACCTGTATCTATTATATCTATTATAGCTATATTTTTTACCGTTATCTATTAGGTCTATATTTTATATCTATATCTATTATATCTACTATGTCTATATTTTATACCTATATTTAGTGTATCTATTATGTCTATATTTTATTTCTGCATCTATTATATTTATTATGTCCATATTTTATACCTGTAACTATTATATCTTATATGTCTATATTTTATACCTTTATCTATCATGTCTCTATTTTATATCTTTATCTATTATATCTATTATGTCTATGCTTTATACCTCTATCTATTATATGTATTAAATCTATATTTTATACCTATATCCATTTTATCTATTATGTCTATATCTTATACATATATCTATTTTATCTATTATGTCTACATTTCATATTTATACCTATTATATCTATTATGTGTATATTTTATATCTGTATCTATTATATCTATAATGCCTTATTTTAAACCTATACCTATCATATGTATTATGTATATATTTCATACCTATATCTATTATAACCATTATGTCTATACTTTGTACCGATATCTATTATGTCTATATTTTATACCTATATCTATTATTATTATTATGTGTATATTTGATACCTATATCTATTATATCTATTATGTCTATATTTATACCTATATCTATTATATCTATTATGTCTATATTTTATACATATATCTATGATATCTATTATGTCTATATTTTTTACCTATATCTATTATATCCATTATGTCTATATTTTATACCTATATCTATTATATCTAGTATGTCTACATTTTACACCTATATCTATTATATCTATTACGTCTATATTTATACCCATCTCTATTATATCTATTATGTTTATATTTTATACCTGTATGTATTATATCTATATCTATATTTTCTACCTATATCTATTTTGTCTATATTTTATACTTATATCTATTATGTGTATATTTTATACCTATATCTATTTTATCTTTTATGTCTATATTTTATACCTATGTCTGTTATATCTATTTTGTTTATATTTTATACATATATCTATTAATTCTATTATGTTTGTATTTTATATCTATATCTATTATGTGTATATTTTATACCTCTAACTATTATATCTCTTTTGTGTATATTTTATACCTATATCAATTATATCTATTATGTCTATATTTTATTCCAATAGTTATCATATCTAATATGTCTATATTTTATACCTATATCTATTATGTCTATATTTTATATCTATATCTATTTTATCTATTATGTCTATACTTTATATCTATATCTATTATATCTACTATGTCTCTATTTTACACCTATATGTATTTTATCTATTATGGCTATATTTTATACCCATCTCTATTATATCTGTTATGTTTATATTTAATACCTATATCCATTATATCTATGTCTATATTTTATACCTATATCTATTGTGTGTATATTTTATACCTCTTTCAATTATGTCTATATTTTATTCCTATATCTATTATATCTCTTATGTCTATATTTTATACCTATATCTATTATATCTAATATGTCTATATTTTATACATATATCTATTATATCTAATATGTCTATATTTTATACATATATCTATTATATCTATATTTTATACCTGTATCTATTATATGTATTACACCTATACTTTATACCTATATTATACTATCTATTATATCTGTATTTTATGCCAATATCTATTTTATCGATTATATCTATTGTATATATATTTTATATCTATGTCTATAATACCTATTATATCTATATTTTATACCTATATCTATTATATCTATTGTATCTATATTTTATACCTATAGCTATTATATATATTATGTCTATATTTTATAACTATATCTATTAGGTCTATATTTTACCTATATCTATTGTATATATTGTGTCTATATTTTATACCTATATCTATTATGTTGATATTTTAAAACTATACCTATTATATCTATTATGTCAATATTTTATACCTATATCTATTATATATATTATGTATATATTTTATAGCTATATCTGTTATATCTATTTTGTCTGTATTTTATACGTACATCTATTATGTCTATATTTTATACTTCAATCTCTTATATCTATTATGTCTGTATTTTACACCTATATCTATTATATCTATTATGTCTATATTTTATACCTATATCTATTATATCTATATTTTATACCTTTATCTACTAAATCTCTTATGTCTATGTTTTGTAACTATATCTATTATATCTATTATGTCTATATTCTATACCTATGTCTATTATATCCATTATGTCTATATTTTATACCTGTATCTATAACATCTATTATGTCTCTATTTTATACCTATATTTGTTATATCTATTATGTCTATATTTTATACCTATAACTATTGTATCTATTATGTCTATATTTTATACCTATATCTATTGCTGAATATTGCTGAACAGCGAGTGTACCTGTCTGATTCTTCCTTTGGAAGTGTCCTCTCAGGGGTGTACTCCACCCTGTGAGGTGTGGGGTGTCAGACTGCCCCTAGTGGGGGATTTCTCCCAGCTAGGCTACTCAGGGGTCAGGGACACACCTGAGCAGGCAGTCTGTCCGTTTTCAGATCTCAACCTCCGCGTTGGGAGATCCGCGGCTCTCCCCAAAGCTGTCAGACAGAGTCGTTCGCGTCTGCACCGGCTCCCGCTACTTCCCCTGTTGGTCTTCAGCTGTGCGCTGTCCCCAGAGGTGGAGACTACAGAGACAGGCAGGCTTCCTTGAGCTGCTGTGAGCTCCACCCAGTTCGAGCTTCCCAGCGGCTTTGTTTACCTACTTAAGCCTCAGCAATGGCGGGCGCCCCCTCCCCAGCCTCGCTGCTGCCTTGCGGATAGATCGCGGCAGACTGCTGTTGTTAGCAGTGAGGGAGGCTTCGTGGGCGTGGGACCCTCCCGGCCAGGTGTTGGATATATTCTCCTGGAATGCCTGTATGCTTACAGCGCAGTATTGGGGGTGGGAGTTACCCGATTTTCCAGGTGTTGTGTGTCTCAGTTCCCCTGGCTAGGAAAACGGATCCCCTGCCCCCTTGCGCTTCCAGGTGAGGCGATGCCTCGCCCTGCTTCAGCTCTCGCTGGTCAGGCTGCAGCAGCTGACCAGCACCGATTGTCCGGCACTCCCTAGTGAGATGACCCCAGTACTACTCAGTTGAAAATGCGAAATCACCGGTTTCTGTGTCGCTCGCGCTGGGAGT
>NW_022144732.1:0-21191 GCF_007565055.1 Rhinopithecus roxellana
TATAATAGGTATGGGAATAAAATATAGACGAGTAGATATATAGATATAGGTATAAAATATAGACATAATGGATTTAATAGATATAGGTATAAAGTATAGACATAATTGATATAATAGATATAGGTATAAAATATAGACATAATGGGTGATAATAGATATGGTATGAAATACAGACATAATAGTTATAATAGGTATAGGTTTAAAATATAGACATAATAGATATAATAGATATAGGTAAAAATAGACATAATAGATATAAAGCATATAGGTATAAAATATAAACATAATAGATATAATAGATATAGGTATTAAATATAGACATAATTGATATAAGAGATATAGGAATAAAATATAACATAAGAGATATAATAGATAAATATATAAAATATAGTCATAATAGATATAATAAATATTGGTATGAAATATAGACATAACAGATATAGGTATAAAATATAGACATAACAGTTATAATAGATATAGGTATAAAATATAGACATAATAGATACAATAAATATAGGTATAAAATATAGCCATAAGAGATATAATAGATATAGGTATAAAATATAGATAATAGATATAGTTATAAAATATAGTCATAAAGATAATAGATATAGTTATAAAATAGATATAATAGATATAATAGATAGGTATAAAAAATGGATATAATAGATATCGACAGGTATAAAATATATATATAATAGATATAATCGATATAATAGATATTGGCATAAAATACAGATATAATGGATAGAATAATATAGGTATAAGTATAGATGTAATACATATAATAGATACATATATAAAATATAGATATAATAGATATAGGTATAAAATATAGACATAATAGATATAATAGTTATAGGTATAAAATATAGACATGATAGATATAGATATAAAAGGTAGACATAATACATATAGGTATAAAATACAGACATATAAGATATAAAAATTATAGGTATAAAATATAGACATAAAATATAATAGATATAGGTATAAAATATAGACAATGTAGATATAATAGTTATAGGTATAAAATATAGACATAATAGATATAGATATAAAATACAGGCATAATAGATTTAATAGATATAGGTATAAAATATAGACATAATATATATAATAGATATAGGTATAAATATTGACATAATTGGTAAAATAGATATAGGTATAAAATATAGACATAATAGATACCGGTATAAAATATAGACAAAATAGATATAGGTATAAAATATAGACATAGATATAATAGATATAGGTATAAAATATAAAAACTAATAGATAAAGTAGAGATGGGTATAAATATAGACGTAAAAGATATAATAGTTATCGGTGTAAAATGTACACATACTAGATATGATAGATATAGGTATAGAATATAGACATAATGGATGTAATAGATATAGGTGTAAAATATAGACACAATAGATATAAGAGATAGAGGTATAAAATACAGACATAATAGATATAATAGATATAAGTATACAATATAGACACAATAGATATACGTAAAAAATACACACAAAATAGATATAATAGATATAGGTATAAAATATAGACATAATAGATATAATAGATATAGGTATAAAATATAGACTTAATAGATATAATAGTTATTGGTATACAATATAGACATAATAGATATAATAGATATATGTATAAAATATAGACATAATAGATACAATAGTTATAGTTATAAAATATAGACATAATAGATATATATATAAAATATAGACATAATAGATATAAGAGATATGGTGTAAAATATATACATAATAGATATAGGTATAAAATATAACATAATAGATATAATAGATATAGGTATAAATATAGACATAATAGATATCGGCATAAAATATAGACATAATAGATTTATTAGATATAGTCATAAAACATAGTCATAATGGATATATAGATATAGGTATGAAACATAGACATAACAGATATAATATACGTATAAAATATAGACATAATAGATATAGGTATTAAATACAGACAAAATAGAAATAAGTATCAAATATAGACATAATAGATATGATAGATATAGTTATCAAATATAGACATAATAATTATAATAGATATTGGTAAAAAATATTGACATAATAGATATAGGTACAAAGTATAGACATAATGGTTATAATAGATATAGGAATAAATTATAGACATAACGATATAATATATAAATATATAGGTAAAATATATACATAATAAATTTAATAGATATATGCATAAAATATAGTCATCGTAGATATAATAGATATAGGTATAAATATAGACATAATAGTTATAGGTATAAAATATAGACATAGATATATAAAAGATATAGGTACAAAATATACACATAATAGATACAGATAGATATAGGTATAAAATAAAGACATAATAGACATAATAGATATAGGTATAAATATAGACATAATAGATATAGTGGATATAGGTACAAAATATAGACATAATAGATATAATCGATATGGGTAAAATATAGACATAATAGATATAATACATATAGGTATAAAATATAGACATCATCGATATAATAGATATAGTTATAAAATCTACACTAATAGATATAAATAAAATATAGATACAATTCAATATATAGAGGTATAAAATATAGACATATAGATATAAGTATAAATATATACATAATATATATAAGAGATATAGTTATAAAATATAAACATAAAAGATATAATAGATATAGGTATTAAATATAGACATAATATATAGGTATAAAATATAGACATAACAGATATAGGTATAAAATATAGACATAGAGTCGGAAAGGGGAACATCACTCACTGGAGCCTATCATGGGTAGGGGGGGGGCGAGGAGGGACTGATTGCATTGGGGAGTTATACAAGATATAAATGATGAATTGATGGGTGCTGTCGAGTTGATGGGTGCAGCACACCAACATGGCATAAGTACACATAAGTAACAAACCTGCACGTTATGCACATGTACACTAGAACTTAAAGTATAATAAAAAAAAGAAAAAATTAAAATAAAATCAGAATTCAAAAAAAAAATAAAATAAAATAATAAAATATAGACATAATAGATATAGGTATAAAATATAGACATAATAGATATAGGTATAAAATATAGAAATAATAGATATAATGATAGAATTATAAAATATAGACATAATAGATAATAGAGGGATAAAATATAGACATAATAGATATAATATATAGGTATAAATACAGACATAATAGATATAATAGATATAGGTATAAAATATAGACATAATAGATATAATAGATATACGTATAAAACATAGACGTAATAGATATACGCATAAAATATAGACATAATAGATTAATAGATGTAGGTATGAAATATAGACATAATAGATATAGGTATAAATTATAGACATAAGAGATATAATACATATAAGTATAAGACATAGACATAATAGATATGATATTATGGGTATAAATATAGACATAATACATGATATATATAGGTATTAAATATAGACATAATAGATATAATAGATATAGGTATAAAATATAGACATAATAGATATAGGTATAGACACAGTAGATAATAGTTATAGGTATAAAATATAGACATAACAGGTATAATAGATATAGGTATAAATATAGAAATAATAGATATAATAGATATAGGTATAAAATATAGATAATAGATATAATAGACATAGGTTTACAATATAGACATAATAGACATAATAGATACAGGTATAAAATATAGACATAATTGATATAATAGGTATATGTAAAAAATATAGACATAAAAGGCATAGGTACAATATATAGACAAAATAGATATCATAGATATAGGTATTAAATATAGACAAAATAAATATAGGTAAAATATAGACAAAATAGATATACATATAAAATATAGACATAAGAGATATAGGTATAAATATAGACTTAACAGATATAGGTATAAAATATAGACATAAGAGATATAGGTATAAAATATAGACTTAACAGATATAGGTATAAAATATAGACATAATAGATATAGGTATACAATATAGACATAATAGATATAATAAATATAGGTATAAAATATAGGCTTAAGAGATATTGGTATACAATATAGACAAATAGATATAATATATATAAGTATAAAATATAGACATAATAGACATAATGGATATAGATATAAAATATAAATATAATAGATATAATAGATATAGGTAAAAAATATAGGCATGATAGATATAATAGAGGTATAAAATATAGACATAATAGATATAATTGATAGAATTATAAAATATAGACATTAGATATATAGAGGGATAAATTATAGACATAATAGATATAATAATCATAGGTATAAAATACAGACATAAAGGATATAATAGATATAGGTATAAAATATAGACATAATAGATATAATAGATAAGTTATAAAACATAGACGTAATAGATATAGGTATAAAATACAGACATAATAGATATAATAGATGTAGGTATGAAATATAGACATAATAGATATAATAGATATAGGTATAAATTATAGAAATAATAGGTATAATTGATATAGGTATAAAATATAGACATAATAGATAAAATATATATAGTTATAAAATATAGACATAAGAGAATAATAGATATAGGTATGAGACATAGACATAATAGATATGATATATATGGGTAAAAATATAGACATAATACATATGATATATATAGGTAAAATATAGACATAATAGATATAATAGATATAGGTATGAAATATAGACTTATAGATATAGGTATAAAATGTCGACATAATAGATATATAGATACAGATAGAAAATATAGATATAATATATATAGGTATAAAATATAGATATAATAGATATAATAGATATATGTATAAAAATAGATATAATAGATACATGTATAAAATATAAACAATAGATATAATGATGTAGGTATAAAATATAGATATAATAGATATAATTATAAAATATATTTATAATAGATATAATATATATAGAAAAAATATAGATATAATGGATATAGGTATAAAATATGGTTATAATAGAAAAGTATAAAATATAGACATAATAGACATAATAGATATGGGCATTAAATATAGACATAATAGATATGATAGATATATGTATAAAATATAGATATAATAGATATAATGGATATAGGTATCAAATATAGATATAATAGATATAGGTATAAAATATAGATATAGTGGATATAATAGATATTGGAATAAAATATAGACATAATAGATATAACACATATAGTTATAAAATATAGACATAATAGATATAATGGATATAGGTATAAAATATAGACATAATAGACATAGGTTAATATAGACATAATAGAAATAATATATAGTGATAAAATATATACAAAATAGATATAATGAAGAGGTATAAAATATAGACATAAGTGATATAATAGATATAATGGAGAGAGGTATAAAATATACATAATAGATATAATAGATGTATAAATTATAGACATGATAGATATAATAGATATAGGTATAAAATATAGACATAATAGATATAGTAGATAACGTATAAAATTTAGACATAATCGATATACCAGATAGAGGTATAAAATATAGACAAAATAGATATGATAGATATAATAGATAGAGGAAATGAAATATAGGCATAATAGATATAGTAGATAGAGGTATAAAATATAAACATAATAGATGTAATAGATAGAGGTATAAAATATAGACCAAATGGATATAATAGATAAAGCTATAAAATATAGACATTAAAGATATAATACAGAGACGTATGAAATATAGACAATAGATATAATAGATACAGTTATAAAATATAGACATAATAGGTATAATATAGAGACAAATAGATATAATAGATATAGATATAAAATATAGACATAATAGATATAATACATATAGTTATAAAATATAGACATAATAGATATAACAGATATAGGTATAAAATATAGACATAATAGATAAAGGTATAAAATAAAGATATATAAAGAAATAATAGAGGTATACAATATAGACATAATAGATATAGGTATAAAATATAGACATAATAGATACAATAGATATAGGTATAAAATATAGACATAATAGATATAATAGAAATAGGTATAACCTGTAGATAATATATATAGATATAATATATAGACAATAGATATAATAGATATAGGTATAAAATATAGACATAATAGGTGTAATAGATATAGACAAAATAGATGTAATAGATATAGGTATGAAATATAGACATAAGAGATATAATAGATATAGTTAAAAAATGTAGACATAATAGATATAATAGATATAGGTATAAAACATAGACATAGTAGATATAATAGATACAGGTATAAAATACAGACATAATAAATATAGGTAAAAACAGAGACATAATAGATGTAATAGATATAGTTATAAAATATAGACATAAATGATATATATAGGTATAAAATATAGACATAATAGATATAGGTATAAAATATAGATATAACACATATAATAGTGGTATAAAATAAAGGCATAATAGATATAATATATATAGTTATAAAATATAGACATAATAGATATAGGTATATAATATATACATAATAGATATAATAGATGTAGGTATAAAATGTAGACATAATAGTTATAATAGATATAGGTATAAAATATAGACATAATAGATATAATTGATATAGGTATAAAATATAGACATAATAGATATAATACATAAAGGTGTAAAATGTAGACAGAATCGATATAATAGATATAGGTATGAAGTATAAACATAATAGATATAATGGACACTGGTATAAAATATAGACATAATGGATATCATAGATATAGGTAAAAAATATAGATATAATAGATATAGTTACGAAATATAGATATAATAGATATATTAGATATAGGTATAAAATATACATATAATAGATATAGGTATAAAATATAGATATAATACTTATAATTGATACAGGTATAAAATATAGATATAATAGATATAGTTATAAAATATAAATATAACAGATAAAATAGATATAGGTATGAAATATAAATATAATAGATATAGGTATAAAATATAGACATAATGGGTATAATAGATATAGGTATAAAATATAGACATAAAAGATATAATACATATACCTATAAAATATACATATAGTTGATATAATAAATATAGGTATAAAATATAGACATAATAGATATAGGTATAAATTATAGATCTAATAGAAATAATAGATATAGGTGTGAAATATAGATATAATAGATATAGGTATAAAATATAGATATAATAGATATAATAGATATAGGTATAAAATATAGTTTTAAAAGATGTAGCTATAAAATATACATATAATAGATATAATAGATATAGGTATGAAATATAGACATAATAGATATAATAGATGTAGGTATAAAATATAGATATAGATATCATGGATATAGGTATCAAATACAGATATAATAGATATAGGTATAAAATATAGAAATAGTGGATATAATAGATATAGGTATAAAATATAGAAATAGTGGATATAATAGATATAGGTTTAAAATATAGACTTAATAGATACAACAGATATAGGAATAAATTATAGACATAATAGATATAATGATAAAGTTACAATATATAGATATAATAGATAATAGATATTGGCATAAAATATAGACATAATAGATATAGGTATAAAATATAGACATATTATATATAACAGATATAGGTATAAAATATAGACATAGGTGTATAATAGATATTGGTATAAAATATAAACATAATAGATATAATCGATATATTTATAAAATATACACTTAAGAGATATAGGTATAAAATATAAACATAGTAGATATGATAGATATAGGTAAAAAATATAGACATAAGAGATATAAAAGATATAGGTAAAATATAGATATAATATAATCGATACAGGTGTAAAATGTAGACATAATAGATATATGTATAAAGTATAGACGTAATAGATATAATAGATATCGGAATGAAATATAGACATAATACATACAAAAGATACAGGTATAAAATATGGACATAATAGATACAATAGATATAGGTATAAAATATAGACATAAAATATATGATATATATAGGTATAAAATATAGACATAATAGATATGATAGATATAGGTATATAATATAGACATAATAGATACAATAGAAATTGGTATAAAACATAGACATAACATAAAGATATAATAGATATAGGTATAAAATATAGACATAACAGATATAATAGATATAGGTATACAATATAGACATAATAGATATAATAGACATAGGTATAAAATATAGACATAACAGATATAAGAGAGGTATAAAATATAGACATAGAATAGATATACGTATAAAATATAGACATAAGAGATATAATAGATATAGACAGATATAAAGTTAGAGGGTATAAAATATAGACATTATATATAATAGACAGAGGTATAAAATATAAACATAATAGATGTAATACATAGAGGTATAAAATATAGACATAATAGATATAATAGATTGAGGTATAAAATATAGACATAAGAGATATAATAGATAGAGGTATAAAATATAGACAAAATAGATATAATAGATATTGCTATAAAATATATACAATAGATATTATAGATATAGGTAAAACAGGTAGTCATAATAGATATAATAGATACAGACATAATAGATCTAATAGATATTGGTATAAAATATAGACTAATAGATAGAACATATATAGGTATAAAATATAGACATAGTAGATATAATAGATATAAGTATTAAACATAGACATAATAGATATAGGTATAAAATATAGATATAATAGATAGAGGTATAAAATATAGACATAGTAGATATAATAGATATAAAATATAGACATAATAGATATAGGTATAAAATATAGACATAATAGATATAATGGATATAGGTATAAAATATAGACATAACAGACATAGGTTAAAATATAGACATAATAGAAATAATATATAGTTATAAAATATAGACAAAATAGATATAATGAATAGAGGTATAAAATATAGACATCATTGATATAATAGATATAATGGTTAGAGGTATAATATATAGACATAATAGATATAATAGAGGTATAAATTATAGACATAACAGATATAATAGATATAGGTAAAAATATAGACATAATAGATATAATAGACGTATAAAATTTAGACATAATCGATATAAGAGATAGAGGTATGAAATATAGACATAATAGATATAATAGATATAATAGATACAGGAATAAAATATAGACATAAAAGATATAGTAGATAGAGGTATAAAATATAAACATAATAGATGTAATAGGTAGAGGTATAAAATATAGACCTGATCGATATAATAGATAAAGCTATAAAATATAGACATATAAGATATGATAGATAGAGGTATAAAATATAGACAATAGATATAATAGATACAGTTATAAAATATAGACATAATAGGTATCATAGATATAGACAAAATAGATATAATAGCTATAGGTATAAAATATACACATAATAGATATAATTCATATAGTTATTAAATATAGACATAATAGATATAATAGATAAAGGTATTAAATATAGACATAATAGATATAGGTATAAAATATAGATATACAGATATAGGTATAAAATATAGACACAATAGATATAGGTATAAAATATAGACATAACAGATATTATAAATATATGTATAAAATATAGACTTAATAGATATAGTTATACCATATAGACATAATGGATATAATATATATAGCTTTAAAATATAGACATAATAGACATAATGGATAAAGATATAAAATATAGACATAATAGATATAATAGATATAGGTATGAACTACAGGCATAATAGATATAATAGAGGTATAAAATATAGACATAATAGATATAATTGATAGAGTTAAAATATACACATAATAGATATAATAGATAGAGGGAAAAATATAGACATAATAGATATAATAGATATAGGTATAAAATACAGACATATTAGATATAATAGATATAGTTATAAAATATAGACATAATAGATATAATAGATATAGGTATAAAACATAGACTTAATAGATATAGGTATAAAATATAGGCATAATAGATATAATAGATATAGTTATTAAATATAGACATAATAGATATAAGTTTAAAATATAGACATAATAGATATAATAATTATAGGTATAAAATATAGACTTAATACATATAGGTATAAAATATAGACAATAGATATAATATATATAGGAATAAAATATAGACATAATAGACATAATAGATATAGGTATAAAATATAGACATAATAGATATAATAGAAATAGGTATAAAACATAGACATAATAGATATAATAGATATAGGTGTAAAATATACACATAACAGATATAATAGGTATGGGTATAAAATATAGACATAATAAATATAGGTATAAAATAGAGACATAATAGACGTAATAGATATAGGTATAAAATATAGACATTTGGCTCCAGCCTGTAATCCCAGCACTTTGGGATGCCGAGACGGGCGAGTCACGATGTCAAGAGATCGAGACAATCCTGGCTAACATGGTGGTGAAACCTCGTCTCTACTAAAAAAACAAAAACTAGCTGGGCGAGGTGGCCGGCGCCTGTAGTCCCAGCTTCTCGGGAGGCTGAGTCAGGAGAATGGCGTCAACCCGGGAGGCGGAGCTTACAGTGAGCTGAGATCTGGTCACTGCACTCCAGTCCAGGCGACAGAGCGAGACTCCGCAAAAAAAAAAAAAAAAAAAATAGACATAATAGATATAATAGATATAGGTATAAAATATAGACATAATAGATATAACAGGTAAGGCACAAAATATAGATATAATAGATACAGGTATAAAATACAGATATAATAGATAATAGATATATATGTAAAAAGAAGATATAATAGATACAGGTATAAAATATAGACAATAGATATAATAGATATAGATATAAAATATAGATTAATAGATATAATTATAAAATAAAAAATAAAAGGTATAATAGATATAGGTAAAAAATAGTTATAATGGATATAGGTATAAAGTATGGTTATAATAGATATAGGTATAAAATATAGATATAATAGATATAGGCATAAAATATAGACATAATAGGTATGATAAACATATGTATAAAATATAGATATAATAGATATAATGGATATAGGTAACAAAGAGATATAATAGATATAGGTATAAAATATAGATATAGTGGATATAATAGATATAGGAAAAAATATAGACATTGTACATATAATAGATATAGGTATAAAATATAGACATAAGAAATATAATAGATAAAGATAAAAAATATAGATATAATAGATATCGGTATAAAGTACAGACACAATAGATATATTGGATATAGGCATAAAATGTAGACATAAGAGATATAATAAATATAATTATAAAATATAGACATAATATATTTAATAGATATAGGTATAAAATATAGACATAATAGATATAATAGATATAGGTAAAAAATATAGACATAATAGATATAATACATGTAGGTATAAAATATAGACATAATAGATAAAATAGATATAGGTATAAAATATAGACATAATAGATATAATAGATAAAGGAAAAAATATAGACATGATAGATATAGTTATAAAATATAGACATAATAGATATAATACATAGAAGAATAAAATATAGACATAATAGATATAATAGATAGAGGTCTAAAATATAGACATAATAGATATAATAGATATAGTTATAAAATATAAACATAATAGATATAATACATAGAGTTATAAAATATAGACATAATAGATATAATAGATAGAGGTATAAAATATAGACATAATAGATACAATAGAGGAATAAAATATAGACATATTACATATAATTGATGGCGGTATAAAATATACACCTAATAGATAAATAGATAGAGGTAAATTATGGACATAAAAGACATAATAGATAGAGGAATAAAATATAGAAAAAATAGATATAATAGAGTTGGTATACAATATTGACATAATAGATATAATAGATGTAGGTATCAAATATGGACATATTGATATAATAGATATAGGTATAAAATATTGACACAATATATATAATAGATAAAGGTATAAAATATACACATAATAGAAATAGGTATAAAATATAGACATAATCGATATAATGGATATAGGTATAAGACATAGACATAATCGATATAATAGACATAGGTATAAAATATAGACATAATAGATATAATAGATATAGGTATAAAATATAGATATAATAGATATAATAGGTAGACATTATAGATATAATAGATAGAGGTATAAAATATCGACACAATAAATGTAAGAGATAGAGGTATAAAATATAGACATAATAGATATAATAGAGGTATAAAATATAGAAATAATAGATAAAATAGATAAAGCTATAAAATATAGATATAATAGATACAGGTAAAAAATATAGATATAATAGATAAGAGATATACGTATAAAATATAGATATAATTGATATCGTCATCAAATATAGATATAATAGATATAATAGATATAGGTATAAATATAGATATAATAGATATAATTATAAAATGTAAATTTATAGATATAATAGATATAGGTATTAAATATAGATATAAGAAATATAGGTATAAAATATAGTTATAATAGATATACGTATACAATATAGACATATTAGATATAATAGATATAGGTATAAAATATGAACATAATAGATATGGATAAAAATAATCATAATAGACATAAGAGATATAGGTATAAAATATAGACATAAGAGATATAATAGATGTAGGTATACAATAGACATAATAGACATAATAGATATAGGCACAAAATATAGACATAATAGATATAATAGATATAGGTAAAAAATATAGACAAAATACTTATAGGTGAAAAATATAGACATAATAGATATAATAGATATAGGTATAAAATACAGAAATAATAGATATAATAGATAAGGTATAAATATAGATATAATAGATATAATAGATATAGGTAGAAAATATAGACGTAATAGATATAATAGATATAGGTACAAAATATAGACAGAATAGATATAGGTATAAAATATAGACATAATAGATATAATAGATATAGGTGTTAAATGTAGACATAGTAGATATAATAGATATAGGTATAAAATATAGATAAAATAGATATACGTGTAAAATATAGATATAATGGATATAATAGATATAGGTATAAAATATAGATATAATAAATACAGGTATGAAATATAGATATAATCGTATAATAGATATAGGTATAAAATATAGATATAATAGATATAGTTACAAAATATAAATAAAACAGATACAATAGATATACGTATAAAATATAGACAAAATAGTTATAGGTATAAAATATAGACATAATACGTATAATAGATAAAGGTATATAATATAGACATAATAGATATAATATATAGGTATAAAATATAGACATAATATATATAATAGATATAGGAATATAATATAGATATAATACATATAGGTATAAAATATAGATATAATTGATATAGGTATAAAATATAGACATAATAGATATGATAGATACAGGTATAAAATATATTTAAAATAGATATAGGAACAAAATATACATATAAAAGACACAATAGATATACGTATAAAATATAGAAAATATAGTTATAATAGGAATAGGTGTAAAATATAGATACAATAGATATAATAGATATAGGTATAACATATAGACATAATAGATATCATAGATATAGGTATAAAATATAGACATAAAGATATAATAGAGGTATAAAATATAGACATAATAGATAATAGATATAATTGATAGAGTTATAAAATATACCCATAATAGATATAATAGATAAAGTTATAAAATATGGAAATAATAGATATAATAGATATAGGTATAAAATATACATATAATAGATATAATAGATATAGGTATAAAATATAGACATAACAGATAATAAATATAGGTATAAAATATAGACAATAGATATAATAGATATAGGTATGAAATATAGACATAGTAGATATAGGTATAAAATATAATCATAAGAGATATACGTATAAAATATAGACATAAAGATATAATAGATATAGGTATAAAATAAAGACATAATAGATATTATAGGTACAGACATAATAGATATGATAGATATTGGAATCAAATATAGACATAATAGATATAACAGATATAGTTAAAATATAGATATAAAAGATATAATAGATATAGGTATAAAATATAGATATAATAGATATAGATATAGGTATAAAATATAGATATAAAGATAAAATAAATATAGGTGTAAAATATAGATATAATGGATATAGGTATAAAATATAGATATAATAGTAATAATAGACATAGGTAAAATATACACATAATGGACATAGTAGATAGTAGATATAGGTATAAAATATAGACATAAAGATATAATAGATATAGGTTTAAAATATACACAGATTTGATATAATAGATATAGTTGTAAAATATAGACATAATATAGATAAAAAATATAGACATAATATATATAATGGATATAGATATAAAATATAGACATAATATATAGTTATAAAATATAGACATAATAGATATAATAGATATAGGTGTAAAATATAGACATAATATATGGTTATAAAATATAGACATAATAGTTATAATAGATATAGGTATAACATATAGACATAATAGGTAAAGGTATAATATTTAGACATAATAGATATAATAGATATAGGTATAAAATATAGACAAAATAAATATAAGAGATATAGGTATAAAATATACACATAATAGATATAATAGACATAGGTATAAAATATAGACATAATAGATATAATAGATATAGGTATAAAATATAGACACAATAGATGTTATAGATATAGGTATAAAATGTAGACATAATAGATACAGGTATAAAATATACACATAAAGATATAATAGATATAGGTATAAAATATACACAGAATAGCTATAAAGATATAAGTGTAAAATATAGACATAATAGATATAGATATAAAATATAGACATAAGAGTTATAATAGATATAGGCATAAAATATAGACATAATAGATATAGGTATAATATTTAGACATAATAGATATATAGATATAAGTATAAAATATAGACATAATAGATATAATAGATAAAGATATAAAATATAGACATAATAGATATAATAGATATAGGTATGAAATATACACATAATAGATATAATAGATATAGGTATAAAATATAGACATAACAGATATAATAGATATAGGGATAAAATATAGACGTAATAGATATTATAGATATAGGTATAAAATAAACATAATAGATATAATAAATATGGGTATAAAATATAGACAATCGATATAATATAGGTATGAAATTCAGACCTAATAGATATAATAGATATAGGTATAAAATATAGACATAATAGATATGATATATATAGGTATAAAATATAGACATAATAGACTTGATAGATATAGGTATAAAATATAAACATAATAGATATAATAGATATAGGTCTAAAATATAGACACAATAGATATAATAGATATAGGTATAAAATAGACATAATAGATATAATAGATATAGGTATAAAATATAGATATAATAGATATAATAGGTAGACATAATAGATATAATAGATATAGGTATACAATATAGATATAATGGATATGGGCATCAAATATACATATAATATATATAGGTATAAAATATAGATATTGTGGATATAAAGATATAGGTATAAATATAGACATAAAAGATATAATAGATATAGTCATAAATATAGACGTAATAGATATTATAGGTATAGGTATAAAATATAAACATAATAAATACAATAGATATGGGTATAAAATATAGACAATAGATATAATAGATATTGGAATAAAAAATAGACATAATAGATATAGGTATAAAATATAGACATAATAGATATAATAGATATAGGTATAAAATACAGACATAAGTGTTATAATAGATATAGGTATAAAATATAGACATACTAGATATAATAGATATAGGTATAAAATATAGACATAATAGATATAGTTATAAAATATAAACATAATAGATATAATAGGTTTAGGTATAAAATATAGAAATAATAGATGTAATAGATATAGGTATAAAATATAGACAGAATAGATAAAAGATACAGGTATAAAATATAGATATAATAGATATAAGTTTAAATATAGATATAATAGATATAATACATATACGTATAAGCAATAGATATAATAGATACAGGTATAAAATATAGACAATAGATATAGGAAAAAAATATAGATATAATAGATATAATTAGAAAAAGTATAAATATAATAAATATTAATGATATAGGTAAAAACATAGATATAATGTATATATATTAAATATGGTTATAATAGATATAGGTATGAAATATAGATATATAGATATAATAGGTATAGGTATAAAATATAGACATAATAGCTATAACATATATATTTATAAAATATAGACATAATTGTTATAATAGATAGAGGTATAAAATATAGACATAGTAGATACAGGTACAATATTTAGACATAATAGATATAATAGATATACGTATAAATTATAGACATAATAGATATAGGTATAAAATATAGACATAATAGATATAATAGATATAGGTATGAAATACTGACATAATAGTTAATAGATATAGGTATAAAATATAGACAAAATAGATGTAATAGACATAGGTACACAATATAGACATAATAGATATAATAGATATCGGTATACAATATAGACATAAAAGATAGATAGGGGTATAAAATATATATATATTAGATATAGGTATAAAATATCGATGTAATAGACATAGCAGATATAGTTATAAAATATAGATATAGTAGATATAATTATAAAATATTAATATAATAGATATAATAGATATAGGTGTAAAATATAGATATAGATATAATTATAAAATATAAATGTAATAGATAATAGATAAAGGATAATATAAAATATAGATATATAGATATCAGTATAAAAGATAGAAGAGATATAGGTATAAAATATAGATATAATGGATATAAAAAATAAAGGTATAAAATATAGACATAATGGATATAATAGTTATAGGTATCAAATATGGACATAATAGATATAATAGATATAGGAATACAATAGAGACATAGTAGATATAATAGATACAGGTACAAAATATAGACATAATAGATATAGGCATAAAATATATATATAATAGATATAATAGATAGAGGTATATAATATAGACATAATAGATATAATAGATATAGTTATAAAATATAGACATAATAGAAATAATAGATACAGGTATACAATATAGACATAGACATAATAGATATAGGTACAAAATATAGACATAATGGATATAATAGATATAGGTAAACAACATAGATATAATAGATATAATAGATATAGGTATAAAATATAGACATAATAGATATAATAGATAGAGGTATAAAATATAGACATAATAGATATAATAGATATAGGTATATATATAGACATAATGGATATAATAGATATAGGTATAAAATATAGACATAATAGATATAATAGGTACAGGTATAAATATAGATATAGTAGATATAAGTATAAAATATACATATAATTGATATAATAGATATACGTAAAAAAATTGATATAATAGATACACGTATAAAATATAGACAGTAGATATAATAGATATAGGTACAAAATATAGATATAATAGATATAAATTTAGAAAATATAAGTATAATAGTTATAGTTGACGTACGTTAAAAACATAGATATAAAGTATTTAGGTATAACATATGGTTATAATATAGGTATAAAATATGGATATAATAGATAATAGATATATGTACAAATATAATTAAAATTGATATAGTCATAAAATATAGACATAATAGATATAATATAGGTATAAAATATAGATATGATAGATGTAATTATGAAATATAAATCTAATAGATATAATAGATATAGGTATTAAATATAGATTTAAGAAATATAGGTATAAAATATAGTTATAATAGTTATAGGTATAAAACATAGATATAATAGATAGAGGTATAAAATATAGACATAATAGACATAATAGATATAGTTATAAAATACAGACATAATAGATATAATAGATATAGGTATACAATATAGACATAATAGACATAATAGATATAGGTACAAAATATAGACATGATAGATATAATAGATACACGTAAATAATATAGATATAATAGATAAACTAGATATAGGTAAAAATATAGATATAATAGATATAATCCATATAGGTATAATATATACACATAATAGATATAATAGATATAGGTATAAAGTATAAACATAAAAGATACAATAGATATAGGTATAAAATATAGACATAGATATAATAGATACAGGTATAAAATATAGAAATAATATATATAAGTATAAAATGTAGATATAATTTATATAATAGATATACGTATAAAAAATAGATATAATAGATACAGGTATAAAATATACACAATGGATATAATAGATATAGATATGAAATATAGATATAATAGATATAATTATAAAAAATATAAATATAATTGGTATAATTGATATAGGTAAAAAACATAGATATAATGTATATGGATATAATATATGTTATAATAGATATAGGTATAAATATAGATATAATAGATATAATAGATATAGGTATAAAATATAGATATAATAGATTTAATAGATATAGGTATAAAATACAGACATAATAGATATAGGTATAAAATATAGATATATTAGATATAATAGTTATAGGTATAAAATATAGACATAATAGATATAATAGATATAGGTATTAAATATAAACACAATAGATATAATTCATATTGGTATAAAATATAGAAATAATAGATATAGGTATAAAATATAGACATAAGAATTATAATAGATATAGGTATAAAATATGGACATTATAATATAATCGATATAGGTATAAAATATAGACATAAGAGATATAGGTATAAAATATAAACATAATAGACATAATAGATGTAGGTAAAAAATATAGACTTAAGAGATATAATAGATATAGTTATAAAATATAGACATAACAAATATAATCGATACAGGTAAAAAATATAGACATAATAGATATAGGTATAAAGAATCGACATAATAGATATAATAGATATCGGTTGTAAAATATAGACATAATACACAAAAGATATAGGTATAAAATATAGATATAATAGGTACAATAGATATAGGTATAAAATATAGACATAATAGATATAATAGATATAGGTATAAAATATAGACATAATAGATATGATATATAGGTATAATATATAGACAATAGATATGATAGATAAAGATATGAAATATAGACATAATAGATATAATAGATATAGGTATAAAATATAGACATAATAGATGTAATACAGTTAAAAAATATAGATATAATAGATAAAGGTATAAAATATAGATATAATAGATATAATAGATATATATGTATAAAAAATAGATATAATAGATACAGGTACAAAATATAGAGAATATATAATAGATATAGATATAAAATATAGATATAATAGATTTAATTAAAATAAATAAATATAATAGATATAATAGATATAGGTAAAAAATATAGATATAATGGATATAGGTATAAAATATGGTTATAGTAGATACAGGTATAAAATGTAGATATAATAGATATAATAGTTATAGGCCTAAAATATAGACATAATAGGTATGATAGATATATGTATAAAATATAGATATAATCGATATAATGGATATAGGTAAAAAATTTAGACATAGGAGGTATAATAGATATAGGTATAAAATATGGACATTATAGATATAATAGATAGATGTATAAAATATAGACATAATAGATATGGTTATAAAATATAAACATAATAGATATAATAGATATAGGTATAAAATATAAAAATAAGAGATATAATAGATATAGGCATAAAATATAGACATAATAAATATATTCGATACAGGTATAAAATATAGACATAAAAGATATAACTATATAGCTATAAAATAGAGACATAATAGATTTAATGTAGGTATAAAATATAGACATAATAGATATAATAGACATAGGTATACAATATAGACATAATAGACATATTAGATATAGGTACAAAGTATAGACATAATAGATATAATAGATATAGGTAAATAATATAGATATAATAGATATAGGTATAAAATATAGACATAATAGATATAGATATAGGTATAAAATATAGATATAATAGATATAATAGATATATGTATAAAAAATAGATATAATAGATACAGGTATAAAATATAGACAATAGATATAATAGATATAGTTATAAAATATAGATATAATAGATATAATTATAAAATATATATATAATATATATAATAGATATAGGTATAAAATATAGATGTAATAGATATAGGTATAAAATATAGTTATAATATATGTAGATATGAAATATAGATATAGTAGATATAATAGATATAGGTATAAAATATAGACATAGTAGATATAATAGATATAGGTATGAAATATCGAAATAGATATAACGGATATAGGTATCAAATGTAGATATAATAGATATAGGTATAAAATATAGATATAGTGGATATAACAGATATAGGTATAAAATATAGACATAATCGATATAATAGATATAGGAATAAAATATAGACATAATAGACATAATAGATAAAGATTAAAATATAGACATAATAGATATAATAGATATTGGTATGAAATACAGACATAAAGATATAGGTATAAAATATAGACGTAATAGATATAATAGATATAGGTATGAAATATAGACATAAGAAGTATAATAGGTATAGGTATAAAATATAGACATAATAGATATAATAGATAGAGGTATAAAATATAGACAAAATGGATATAAGAGATATAGGTATAAAATACAGTTATAATAACTAGAGGTTATAAAATATAATAGGTTATAAAATATAATAGAAAGAAGTATAAATATAGACATCATAGATATAGGTATTAAATATAGATATAAGAAATATAGGTATAAATTATAATTAGATATAGGTATAAAATATAGATATAATATATATATATAGGTATAAAACAGAGAATAATAGATTTGATAGATATAGGTGTAAAATATAGACATAATAGATATTATAGACATGGGTATAAAATATGACATAATAGATACAATACATATAGGTATAAAATATAAACTTAATTGATATATAGATATAGGATAGAATATAGATATGAAATAGACATAATAGATATAGACATAATAGATATAATAGATATTGGTATAAAATATAG
>NW_022144733.1:0-40695 GCF_007565055.1 Rhinopithecus roxellana
GTATAAAATACAGATATATAGATATAAAAGATACAGATATAAAATGGAGATATAAGATAAAATTATAAAATATAAATATAAGAGATATAATAGATATAGGAATAAAATATAGATATAATACATATAATCGATAGAGGTATAAAATATGACATAATAGATATACGTATAAAATATAGACATAATAGATATAATAGATATAGGTATTAAATATAGACATAATAGATATAGGTATAAAATATAGACCTAATAGATATAATAGGTATAGGTATAAAATATAGACATAATAGATATAAGAGAGGTAGAAAATATAGACATAATAGATATAGATATACGTATAAAATATAGGCATAATATGTATAATAGATATAGACAGACATAATACATATTGGTATAAAATATAGACATAATATATATAATAGATAGTTATAAAATACAGATATAATAGATTGATGTATAAAATATGGACATTAGAGATATAATAGATAGAGGTATAAAATATAGACAAAATAGATAAATAGATATTGCTATAAAATATACACAAGAGATATAATAGATATAGGGATAAGAGATAGATATAATAGATATATAGATACAGACATAATAGATCTAATAGATAAAGGTATAAAATATAGACAATACATATAATAGATACAGTTATAAAATATAGATATAATAGATTGAGGTATAAAATATAGACATAAGAGATATAATAGATAAAGGTATAAAATATAGACAAAATAGATATAATAGATATTGCTATAAAATATTGCAATAGATATAATAGATATAGGTATAAAAGATAGACATAATAGACATAATAGATACAGACATAATAGATCTAATAGATAGGTGTAAATATAGACATAATAGATAGATATATATAGGTATAAAATATAGACATAGTAGATATAATAGATATACGTATTAAATATAGACATAATAGATATGGCATAAAATATGCACATAATACATGTAATGGATATAGGTATAAAATAAAGACATAATAGACATAGGTTAAATATAGATATAATAGAAATAATATGTAGTTATAACACATAGACCAAATAGATATAATAAATAGAGGTATAAAATATAGACATAATTGATATAACAGATAATGGATCGAGGTTTAAAATATAGACATAATAGATATATAGAGGTAGAAATTATAGACATAATAGATATAATAGATATAGGTATAAATTATAGACATAATAAATATAATAGATAGACGTATAAAATTTAGACTAATAGATTAACAGATAGACGTATAAAATATAGACAAAATAGATATAATAGATATAATAGATAGAAGTATAAAATATAGACATAACAGATATGCCATATAGAGGTATAAAATATAGACATAATAAATGTAATAGATAGAGGTATAAAATATAGACCTAATAGATGTAATACATTAAGATTAAAATATAGACATAAAAGATATAATAGATAGAGCTATAAATTAGAAAATAGATATAATAGATACAGGTATAAAAATATAGACATAATAGATGTTACAAATATAGGTATATAATAGAGACATAATAGATTTGATGGATATAGGTATAATCAAACCCAAATGTCCATCTGTGACAGACTGGATTAAGAAAATGTGGCACATTTACACCATGGAATACTATGCAGCCATAAAAAGGATGAGTTTGCGTCCTTTGTAGGGACATGGATGCAGCTGGAAACCATCATTCTTAGCAAACTATCACAAGAAGAGAAAACCAACACCGCATGTTCTCACTCATAGGTGGGAACTGAACAATGAGATCACTTGGACTCGGAAGGGGAACATCACACACTGGGGTCTATCATGGGGAGGGGGGGGGGGGAGGAGGGAGGGATTGCATTGGGGAGTTATACATGATATAAATGATGAATTGATGGGTGCTGACGAGTTGATGGGTGCAGCACACCAGCATGGCATAAGTATACATATGTAACAAACCTGCACTTTATGCACATGTACCTAGAACTTAGAGTATATAAAAAAAAAAAAAAAAAAAAAAAAAAACAATAGAATTTAAGGTAAAAAAAAAAAAAAAAAAAAAAAAAAAAAAAAAAAAAAAAAAGATTTGATGGATATAGGTATAATATATAGACATAATAGATATAATAGATACAGATACAATATAGTGATAGATACAGGTATAAAATATACACAATAGATATAAAGATATTTGTATAAAATATAGATATAATAGATATAATGGATATAGGTATCAAATATAGATATAATAGATATAGATTTAAAATATAGATATAGTGGATTAATGGATATACGCATAAAAAATAGACATAATAGATATAATAGATATAGGTTTAAAATATAGACATAATAGATATAATAGATAGAGATAAAAATATAGACATGATAGATATAGGTATAAAGTATAGACACAATAGATATAATAGATAGGTATAAAACATAGACATAGGAAATATAGTAGATAAAGGTATAAAATACAGACATAATAGATATAATAGATATAGGTATGAAATATAGACAGAATAGATATCGGTATAAAATATAAACATAATAGATATAATAGATATAGTATAAAATATCGACATAAGAGATATAATAAATATAGTTATAAAATATAGACATAACACATATAATCGATACATGTATAAAATACAGACATAATAGATACAGGAATAAAGTATTGACATAATAGATATAATAGATATAGGTAAAAAATATAGACAAAATACATCCAATAGATATAGGTATAAAATATAGACATAATAGATATAATACATATAGGAATAAAATACAGACATAATAGATGTAACAAATATAGGTATAAAATAGAGACATAATAGATTTGATGGATATAGGTATAAAATATAGACATAATAGATATAATAGACATAGGTATAAATATAGACATAATAGACAGAGTAGATATAGGTACAAAATATAGACATACTAGATATAATGGATAAAGGTATAAAATATAGACATAATAGATATAGGTATAAAGTATACATATAATTGATATACGTATAAAATATCTCTATAATTGATATAGTCATAAATCATAGATATAATAGATATAATAGATATAGGTATAAAATATAGATATAATAGATGTAATTATAAAATATAAATCTAATAGATATGATAGATATAGGTATTAAAAAAGATATAAGACATCTAGTTATAAAATATAGTTATAATAGATATAGGTTAAATATAGATATAATAGTATAATAGATATAGGTAAAAAATATAGGTATAATAGATATAATAGATATAGGTATAAAAACATAAACATAATAGATATAATAGATATAGGTATAAAATATAGACATAATAGATTTAACAGATATAGGTATAAAATATATCATAATAGATATAGGTAAAAAATACAGACATAATAGATATAGTAGATATAGATATTAAATACAGACATAATAGATATTGGTATAAAATATAGACATAACAGATATAATAAATATAGGTATAAAATATAGACAAGAGATATAGGTATTCAATATAGACATAATAGATATAATAGATATAGTTATAAGAATAGATATAGGTATAAAATACAGACATAATAGATATGATAGATGTAGGTATAAAATATAGACATTATGGATATAGGTATAAAATATAGACATAATAGATATAGGTATAAAATATAGACATAAAAGATATAATAGATACAGGTATAAAATATAGATATAAAAGATATAATAGAGGTATAAAATATAGACATAATAGATATAATATATATAGACATAATAGATATAATAGATATAGGTATAAAATATAGACATATTAGATGTAATAGATATAGGTATACAATATAGACATAATAGATATAATAGACAGTTATAAAATCTAGACGTCATAGATATAATAGATATAGGTATAAAATATAGCTATAAGAGGTGTAGTAGATTAAGGTATAAAATATAGACCTAATAGATATAATAGATATAGGTATAAAATATAGACAGAATTGATATAGGTATAAAATATAATCATAATAGATATAATAGATATAGGTATAAAATATAGACATAACATATATAATCGATACAGGCATAAAATATAGACATAATAGATATAGGAATAACGTATTGACATAATAGATATAATAGATATAGGTATAAATATAGACATAATACACACAATAGATATAGGTATAAAATATAGACATAATAGATATAATAGATATAGGTATAAAATATAGACATAAAAGATGTAACAAATATAGATATAAAATAGAGACATTATAGATTTGATGGATATAGGTATAAAATATAGACATAATAGATATAATAGATATAGGTAAAAAATATAGGTATAATAGATATAATAGATATAGGTATGAAATATAAGCATAATAGATATAATAGATATAGGTATAAAATATAGACATAATAGATATAATAGATAGAGGTATAAAATAGTCATAATAGATATAGGTAAAACATACAGACATAATAGATATAATAGATATAGATATTAAATATAGACATAATAGATTGATATAAAATATAGACATAATAGATATAAAATATAGGTATATATAGACTTAATAGATATAGGTATACAATATAGACATAATAGGTATAGTAGATATAGGTATAAAATAAGACATAATAGATACAATAGATATAGGTATAAAATATAGGCAGAATAGATATAGGTATAAAATACAGACACAATAGATATAATAGAAATAGGTATAAAATATAGACATAATAGATATAGGTATAAAATATAGACATATATAGATATAGAATAATAGATAATAGTTATAAAATATAGATATAAAGATATAATAGAGGTATAAAATGTAGACATAATAGATACAATAGATATAGACATAATAGATATAATAGATATAGATATAAATATAACATATTAAATGTATAGATATATGTATAAAATCTAGACATCATATAATAGATATAGGTATAAAATATAGACATAATAGATATAGGTATAAAATATAGACATAATAGATATAATAGATAAAGGTATAAAATATAGGCATTACAGGTATAGGTATAAAATATAGACACAATAGACATAGGTATAAAATATAGATATATATATAACAGATATAGGTATAAAATAAAGACATAATAGAATAGGTATAAAATACAGACATCATAGATATAGGTATAATATATAGATATAATAGATATAGGTATAAAATATAGACATAATAGATATAATAGATGTAGGTGTACAATATAGACATAATGGACAAAATATATAGGTATTAAATATAGACATAATAGATATAATAGATATAGGTATTAAATATAGACATAATAGATATCATAGATATAGGTATAAAATATAGACATAATAGATATAGGTATAAAATATAGACATAATAGATATAATAGATGTAGGTGTACAATATAGACATAATGGACAAAATAGATATAGGTATTAAATATAGACATAATAGATATAATAGATATAGGTATTAAATATAGACATAATAGATATAATAGATATAGGTATAAAATATAGACATAATAGATTGGTATAAAATATAGACATAATAGATATAATAATTATAGGTATAAAATATAGACTTAAGACATATAGGTAGAAAATATAGACATAATAGACATAATAGATATATGTTTAAAATATAGACATAATAAATATAATAGATATATGTATAAAAAATAGGCATAATAGATATAATAGATAGAGGTATAAAAATATAGACATAATTGATATAATAGAGAGAGGGATAAATATAGACATAATAGATTATAATAGATATAGTTATAAAATATATACATAATAGATATAGGTATAAAATATAGACCTAATAGATATAATAGATATAGCTATAAAATTTACACAAATAGATATAATATATAAAGGTATAAAATATACACACAATAGACATAATCGATATAGGTATGAAATATAGACCCAATGATATACTAGATATAGATAAAATATAGACAGAATAGATATAGGTATAAAATATAGACATAATAGATATAATAGATATGGGTATAAATATACACATAATAGATATAATAGATATAGGTATAAATTGAAGACATAATAGATATAATAGATATAGGGATAAAATATAGACATAAAAGACTTAATACATATAGGTATAAAATATAGACATCATAGATATAGGTATAAAATATAGACATAATAGATAGAATAGATAGAGGTATAAAATATAGACATAATAGATATAGGTATAAAATGTAGACATAATAGATATAAGAGATATAGTTATAAAATATGGACATAATAGTTATAATAGATATAGGTATAAAATATAGACATAAGAGATATAATATATAAGTATAAAATATAGATATAATAGATATAGGTATAAAATATAGATATAATAGATATAATAAATATACATTTAAAATATAGATACAATAGATATCGGCATAAAATATAGATATAATATATAACAGATACAGATGTTAAATATGGATATAATAGATAAAATTATAAAATATAAATGTAATAGATATAATTGATATACTATAAAATATAGATATATACAGGTATAAAATATAGTTATAATAGATATAGGTATGAAATATAGATATAATAGATATAATATATATAGTTATACAATATAGACATAATAGATATAATAGATATAGATATAATATATACATAATAGATATAATAGATTAGGGATAAAATATAGACATAATAGATATAGATATAGGTATAAAATATAGTAATAAAAGTTATAATACATATAGGTATGAAATATACACATAATCGATATAACTGACATAAGTATAAAAAATAGACATAATAAATACAGGTATAAAATATAGACATAATAGATATAATAGATATAGGTAACAAATATAGATATATATAGGTATAAAATATAGTTATAATAGATATCGGTATAAAATATAGACATTAGAGATATAATAGATATAGGTATGAAACGTAGACACAACAGATATGATATATATGGGTCTAAAATGTAGACATAATACATATGATAAATATACGTAAAAAATATAGACATAATGGATATAATAGATATAGGTATAAAAAATAGACATAATAGATATAACAGATAGACGTATAAAATATAGACATAAAAGATATGGATATAAAATATAGACATAATAGATATGATAGATATAAGTATAAAATAAAGACATAATAGATATAATAGATATAGGTATAAAACAGACAAAAGAATATAATAATAGGTATAAAATATAGACATAAGAGATATAGATATAAAATATAGATACAATAGAAAAGATTGAGGTATAAATATAGACATAATAGATATAGGTATAAAATATATACATTATGATATAAGAGATATAGTTATAAAATATAGACATAAAAGTTATAATAGATATAGGTGTAAAATAAAGACATAATAGATATGGGTATAAAATACAGACATAATAGATATCGGTATAAAATATAGACATAAAAGATATAACCTATTAAAATAGAGAATAACATTATAATAGATATAGGTATCAATATAGACATAATAGATATAGTAATATAGGTATAAAATATAATAGATATAATAGATATTGCTATAAAATATAGACATAATAGATATAGGTATAAAATATAGACATAATAGATATAATGGTTACAGGTATGAAATACAGACATAATTGATATTGTAGATATAGGTATAAAATATAGACAAAATAGATGTAATAGACATAGGTATAAAATATAGACATAATAGATATAATAGATATCGGTATAAAATATCGATATAAAAGATATAATAGATATACGTATAAATTATAGATATAAGAGATATATATAAAAATATAGATATAATAGACATATGTATAAAATATGAGATAAATAAATATAATTATACAATATAAATATAATAGATATAATAGATAAAGGTATAAAACACAGATATAAGAGATATAATATATATAGGTATAAAATACAGCCATAAGAGATATAATAGATATAGGTATAAAATATAGACAAAATTGATGTAATAGACATAGGTTTAAAATATAGACATACAGGTTAAAATATAGATATAACAGATATAATAGATATACAAATAAAAAATAGATATTATAGATACAGGTATAAAATATAGACAGTAGATATAATAGATATAGGTATAAAATATAGACATAATAGATATAAGAGATATAGGTATAAACTATAGATATAATAGATATAATGGATATAGGTATCAAATATATATATAATAGACAGGTATAAAATATAGATATAGTGGATATAATAAATATAGGTATGAAATATAGACATAGCAGATATAATAGATACAGGTATAAATATAGACATAATAGATATAATAGATAACGATATAAAATATAGACAAAATATATATTGGATATTGGTATAAAATGTAGACATAATAGATATAGGTATAAATTATCGACATAATAGAAAAAATAGATATAGGAATAAAATATAGACATAATAGATACAATAGATATAGGTATCAAATATAGACATAATACATATAATCGATACAGGTATAACATATAGACATGATAGATATAGGTATAAAATACAGACATAATAGATATAATAGATATAGGTATAAAATATAGACATAATGCATACAATAGATATAGGTATAAAATATAGACATAATAGATACAATAGTTATAGGTATAAAATATAGACATAATAGATATAACAAATATAGGTATAAAATAGAGACATAATAGATGTTATAGATACAGGTATAAAATATAGACATAATGGATATAATAGACATAGGTATAGAATATAGACATAATAGATATAATAGATATAGTTACAAAACATAGACATAAGAGATTTAGTAGATAAAGGTATAAAATATAGATATAATAGATATAGGTTAAAATATAGATATAATAGATATAATAGATATAGGTGTAAATATAGATACAATAGACATAATTATAAAATATAAATCTAATTGATATAATAGATATAGGTATTAAATATAGATATAAGAAATATAGGTATAAAATATGGTTATAATAGATATAGGTATAAAATATAGACATAATAGATATAGGTATAAAATACAGACATAATAGATATGGATATAAAATATATACATAATAGATATAAGAGATATAGTTATAAATATAGATATAATAGATATAATAGAGGTATAAACTATAGACACAATAGACATAATAGATATAGTTATAAAATATAGACATATTAGATATAATTGATATAGGTATACAATGTAGACATAATAAACATAATAGATATAGGTATAAAATATAGACATAATAGATATAATAGATATAGGTAAAAAATATAGACATAAATGATACAGGTATAAAATATAGACATAATAGATACAATAGATATGGTGTAAAATATAGATATAATAGATATAGGTATAAAATATAGACATAATAGATATAATAGATATAGGTATAAAATATAGACATGATAGATATAGGAATAAAATAGAGACATAAAACATACAATAGATATAGGTATTATATATAGACGTAACGCATATAGGTAAAAAATATAGACATAAGAGATATAAGTATAAAATATAGACATAATTGATACAGGTAAAATATAGACATATTAGATATAATAAATAGGTATAAAATGTAGAGTTAATAGATATAGGTATACAATATAGACATAATGGATTTAATATATATAGGAATAAAATATAGACATAATAGACATAATAGATATAGATATAAAATATAGACATAATAGATATAATAGATATAGGTATAAAATATAGGCATAATAGATATAATAGAGGTATAAAATATAGACATAATAGATATAATTGATAGAGTTTAAAATATAGACATAATAGATATAATAGATAGAGGGATAAAATATAGACATAATGGATATATAGATATAGTTATAAAATACAGACATATTAGATATAATAGATATAGGCATAAAATATAGACATAATAGATATATTAGATTTAGGTATAAAATGTAGACGTAATAGACATAGGTATAAAATATAGACATAATAGATATAATAAATGTAGGTATAAAATATAGACATAATAGACATAATGGATACAGATATAAAATATAGGCATAATAGATATAATAGATATAGGTATGAAATATAGGCATAATAGATGTAATAGAGGTATAAAATATAGACATAATAGATATAATAGATAGAATTATAAAATATACACATAATAGATATAATAGATACAGGTATAAAATATAGATATAATAGATATAGCTATAAAATACCGATATAATAAATATAATAGAGGTATAAAATATAGACATAATAGATATAATAGATATAGATATGAAATATAAAGATAATAGATATAGTATAAAATATAGACATATTAGATTAATAGATATAGGTATATATATAGACATAATAGATATCGTTCTAAACTACAGACATAATAGATACAATAGATATAGGTATGAAATATAGACATAATAAATGTAATAGTTTAAAGTTATAAAATATAGACAAAATGGATATAGGTATAAAATATAGACATAACAAGATATAATAGATATACGTATGAAATATAGACATAATAGATATAGGTATAAATGTAGACATTATAGATATAATATAGGTATAAAATATAGACATGATTTTAATCCATATAGTTATAAAATATAGACATAATAGATATACGTAATAAAATATGGACATAATAGATGTAATCCATATAGGTATAAATATAGACATAATAAATATAGGTTATAAAATATAGACATAATACATATAATAAATTATAGGTATAAAATAACATAATAAAATATAATAGATAAAGGTACAAAATATAGACATAATACATACAGGTATAAAATATAGACCAAATAGATATAATAGGTATAGTTTATAAAATATAAACATAATAGATATATATATAAAGGTATAAAATATAGATACAATAGATATAATAGATATACGTATAAAATATAGATTAATAGATATAGACATAGGTATAAAATATATATATAATAGATATATCGATATAATAGATATTGGCATAAAATAAAAATTACATTAGATAGAATAATATAGGTATAAAGTATAGATGTAAGACATATAATATATACAGGTATAAAGGATAGATATAACAGATATAGGTATAAAAATAGACATTAGATATAATAGACACGGGTATAAAATATAGACAAAATAGATATAATACATATATGAATACGATATAGACATAACGATATAATAGATATAGGTATGAATTATAGACATAATAGATATATAGATCTAGGTATCAAATATAGACATAATTTAAATAGGTATAAAATATCTACAAAATAGATATAAAAGATATAGGTATAAAATATAGACATAATAGATATAACAAATATAGGTGTAAAATATAGACATAATAGATAAAATAGATATATGTATAAGATATAGACAATAATAGATATAATAGAATAGGGTATAAAATATAGACATAAAGATATAATAGATATAGGTATGAAATATTGATATAATAAATATCATAGACATAGGTATAAAATATAGACATAATAGATATAATAGGTATAGGTATTGAAATATACACATCAATAGATATAAATAGATATATGTATAATATATAGACATAATAGATACAATAGGTTATAGGTATGAAATACAGACATAAGAGATATAATAGATAGAGATATAAAATATAGATAAAATAGATATAATAGGTTACAGGTGTAAAATAGAGACATAATAGATATAGATATAAAATATATACATAATAGATTTCATAGATATAGGTTATTAAAAATAGGACATTATAGATTATAACAGATATAGGTTAAAAAATATACCCATAATAGAATAAAATAAGAAATAGGTAATAAATATGGGACATAATAGGAATATAGGTATAAAATTATAGACAAAATAGATGTAATAGGTATAAATATAGACATATATCTAATAGATATAGGTATAAAATAGAGACATAATAGGTATAGGTATAAAATACGGACATAATAGATATAATAGATATAGGTATAAAATATAGACATAATATATAGGTATAAAATACAGACATCATAGATATACGTATGAAATATAGACATAATAGATATAGTTATAAAATGTACACAGAATAGATATAGTGGTGATCGGTATAAAATGTAGACGTAATAGATATAATAGATATAGGTGTAAAATATACATAGTAGATATCGTAGATATAGGTATAAAATATAGACATAACGGATATAATAGATATAGGTATAAAATATATACATAATGGATATAATAGATATAGGTATAAAATGTAGACATAATACATATAGGTATTAAATATAGACATAATAAATAATAGAAATAGGTATAAAATAGACATAATAGATATAATAGATATAGGTATCAAATATAGACATAATATTATAGATATAGGTATAAACATTATAATAGATATAATAGATAGGTATAATTCTATACCACATAGATATAGGTACAAAACTATAGACATCATGGTTATAATACACATAGTTATAAAATATAGACATAATAGATACAATAGGTATAGATTTTAAAAACAAAGACATAATAAATATAATAGATATAGGTATAAGATATAGACATAATAGCTTTTAATAGATATAGGTATAAAACATTGATATAATAGATATAATAGATATAGGTATAAAATATAGACATAATAGATATAATAGATATTGGTATAAAATATAGACATAATAGATATAATGGATATAGGTATAAAGACAGACATAATAGATATAATAGATATAGGTACCAAATATAGACATAATAGATATAGGTATAATATATAGACATAATAATTATAATTAGATATATGTATGAACTATAGAACAAAATAGATATAGGTATAAAATACAGACATAATAGATATAATAGATAAAGGTATGAAATATAGATATAATAAATATAATAGGTACAGACATAAAATATAGACATAATAGATATAATTGATATATGTATAAGATATAATGGATATAGGTGTAAAATATAGACATAATAGATATAGTAGATACTGTATAAGATATACATTATCGATATAATAGATATAGGTATAAAAATAGACCTAATAGATATAATAGATATAGGTATAATATATAGACATACTAGATATAATAGATATAGGAATAAACACAGACGCGATTGAAATAGTTATAAAATATAGACATAGATATAAGATATAGGTATAAAACATAGACATAATACATATAACAGATATAGGTATAAAATATAGACATAATAGATAAAATATATATGTATAAGAGATAGAAATAATCGATATAATAGATATCGGTATAAAATATAGACATAATAGATATAATAGATATAGGTAAAAAATATAGACATAATAGATATAATAGATATAGCTATAAAACACATACATAGATATAATAAATATAGGTATAAAATAGACATAATAGATATAATATATATATAATATAGATATAACAGACATAATAGATATAGATATGAAATAGAGACATAATAGATATAATAGGTATAGGTATGAAATATAATCGTAATAGATATAATAGATATATGTATAAGATATAGACATAATAGATACAAGAGATATAGGTATAAAATATAGACATAATAGATATAATAGATATAGGTATTTAATATAGACATAATAGATATAGGTATAAAATATAGACATATTACATATAATAATTGTAGGTATAATGTATAGACATAAGAGATATAATAGATATAGGTATAAAATATAGACATAATAGATATAGATAAAAAATATAGACCATAATAGATTTAATCGATATAGGTATAAAATATAGATATAATAGATATACTACATATAGGTATAAAATATAGACATAATAGATAAAATATATATAGGTATAAAACTATAGACATAATAGATATAGGAATAAAATATAGACAAAATAGATATAGTTATAAAATATAGACATAGATATTATAGATATAGGTATAAAATATAAAAATAATAGATATAATGGAGAGACTGGGTATAAAAACATAGCACGTAATAGACTATAATCGATATCGGTGTAAAATATAGACATAATACATATAGGTATAAAAATATATATAGAGTAGATTTAATAGATATAGTCATAAAATATAGACATAATAGTTATAACAAGAAATAGGAATATAAAATATAGACATAATAGATATAATCGATATAGGTATAAAATATAGACATAATAGATATCGGTATAAAATATAGACATAATAGATATAGGTCTAAAATATAGACATAGATATAATGGATATAGGTATAAAATGTTAAACATAATAGATATAATAGAGATGGGTATATAAGTATAAGACGTAATAGATATAGTACATATAGGTGTAAAATATAGCAATAATAGATATAATAGATATAGGTATAAAATATAGACATAATAGATATAATACATATAGGTATAAAATATAGACATAATAGATATAATAGATATAGGTATAAAATATAGACATAATAGACATAATAGATATAGGTATAAACTATAGACATAATAGATATAATAGATATAGGTATAAAATATAGACAATAGATATTGGTATAAAATATAGACATAATAGATATAGTTATAATATTTAGACATAATAGATATAATAGATATAGGTAAAAAATATAGACAAAATAGTTATAGGTGAAAATATAGACATAATAGATATAATAGATATAGGTATAAAATATAGAAATAATAGATATAATAGTTATAGGTAAATAATATAGACATAAAAGATATAATAGATATACGTACAAAATATAGACATAACAGATAAAATACATAAAGGTATGAAATATAGACATAATGGATATAATAGATATAGATATGAAATATAGACAAATAGATATAATAGATATAGGTATAAAATATAGACATAGTAGATATAATAGTTAGAGGTATCAAATAGACATAATAGATTTAATAGATATAGGTATAAAATATAGACATAATAGATATGCTAGATATAGGTACAAAATATCGACATAATAGATAAAATAGATATAGGTATAAAATGTAGACATAATAGATACAGGAATAAAATATAGACAAAATAGATATAGGTAAAATATATAGACATAGATATTATAGATATAGGTATTAAAATATAAAAATAATAGATATAATAGAGATGGGAATAAAATATAGACATAATAGATATAATAGATATAGGTGTAAAATTAAGACATAATACATATAGGTATAAAAATACATATAATAGATTTAAAAGATATAGTCATAACATATAGACATAATAGATATAATAGAAATAGGCATAAAATATAGACATAATAGATATAATAGATATAGGTATAAAATATCGACATAATAGATATAATAGATATATGTATAAAATATACACATAATAGATATAATAGATATAGGTATAAAATATAGACATAATAGATATAATAGATATAGATATAAAATATAGACATAATAGATATAATAGGTATAGGTATGAAATATAGACATAATAGATATAATAGATATATGTATAAGTATAGACATAATATATACAATAGATATAGGTCTAAAAATATAGACATAATAGATATAATAGATATAGGTATAAAATATAGACAGAATAGACATAATAGATATAGGTATTAAATATAGACATAATTGATATAATAGAAATAGTTATAAAATATAGACATAACCAGATATAATAAATATAGGTATCAAATATAGACATAATTATTATAGTAGATATAGGTATAAAACATAGACATAATAGATATAGGTACAAAATATAGACATAATGGTTATAATACATATAGGTATGAAATATAGCCATAATAGATACAATAGTATAGTTTTTAAAACAAAGACATAATAGATATAATAGATATAGGTATAAGATAAAGACATAATAGATACAATAGATAAAGTTATAAAATATAGACATAGTAGCTTTAAAAGATATACGTATAAACATTGATATAATAGATATAAATAGATATAGGTATAAAATACAGACATAGAAGATATAATAGATATTGTTATAAAATATAGACATAATAGATATAATAGATATAGATATTAAATATAGACTTAATAAATATAAGAGATATAGGTATAAAATATTGGACATAATAGATGTAATAGATATCGGTATCAAATATAGACAGAGTAGATATAATAGATATAGGTATACAATATAGATATAATAGATATAGGTATTAATATAGACATAAAAGATATAATAGATATAGGTATAAAATATAGACTTCATAGATATAATATGTATAGGTATAAAATATAGACATAATAGATATAGTAGATATAGGTATAAAATACAGACATACTAGATATAAGAGATGTAAGTATAAAATATAGACATAATAGATGTACGTATAAATACAGACAAAATAGATATAACAGATATAGCTATAAAATATATACATAATATATATAATAGATATAGGTATAAAATATTGACATAATAGATATAATAGGTATAGTTTTAAAATATCAACATAATAGATATAGGTATAAAATATAGACACAATATATACAATAGATACAGGTAAAATATAGACCTAATAGATATAGTTATAAAATATAGACATAATATATATAATAGCTATAGGTATAAAATATAGATACAATAGATATAATAGATATAGGTATAAAATATAGATATAATAGGTATTATAGACATAGATATAAAATATATATACAATAGATATAATCGATAAAATAGATATTGGCATAAAATACAGATATAATAGATAGTATAATATAGGTATAAAGTATAGGTGTTAATACATATAATAGATACAGGTATAAAATATAGATATAATAGATATATGTATAAAATATAGACATATTAGATATAATAGATATATGTATAAAATATAGACATATTAGATATAATAGATATAGGTATAAAATATAGACATAAGAGATATAATCGATATAGGAATAAAATATAGACATAATTGAAAGAGGTATAAAATATACACACAATAGATATAGGTATAAAATATAGACATAGATATAATGGATATAGGTATTAAATATAAACATAATAGATATAATAGAGATGGGTATAAAATATAGCCATAATAGATAAAATACATATAGGTGTAAAATAGAGACATAGTAGATATAATAGATATAGATATAAAGTATAGACATAATACATAAAATAGATATAGATATAAAATATAGACATAATAGATATAGGTATAAAAATATAGACATATTAGATATGATAACTATTGGAATAAAATATAGACATAATCGATATAATTGATATAGGTATAAAATATACACAAAAGAGATATAATAGTTAGAGGTATAAAATATACACATAATAGATATAGATATAAAATACAAACATAATAGAATTAATAGATATATGTATAAAATATAAACAAATATATATAACAGACATAGGTATAAAAATATAGACATAAAAGATAAAATAGATATAGGTATAAAATATACACATAATAGATATAAGTATAAAATATAGACAAAATAGATATAGTAGAAAATATAGATATAGATATAATACATACGGTATAAAATATAACATAATAGATATAATCGAGATGGGTATAAAATATAGACGTAATAGATATAATAGATATAGGTGTAAAATGTAGACATACTAGATATAATAGATATAGGTATAAAATATAGACATAATGCGATAATAGATATAGGTAACAAATATAGACATAATAGATATCATAGATATATGTATAAAATATAGACATAATAGATATAATAGATATAGGTATAAAATATAGGACATAATAGATATAATAGATATAGGTATCAAATATACACATAATAATAATAATAGATATAGGTATAAAATATAGACATAATAGATATCGGTACAAAGTATAGACATAATGGTTATAATAGATATAGGTATGAAATATATACATAATACATATGATAGGTATAGGTTTAAAATAAGGCATTATAGATATAATAGATACAGATATAAAATATACACATAATCGATATAATAGGTATAAATATGAAATGTAGACATAATAGATAAATAGATATAGTATAAGATATAGACATAATAGATAAAATGGATATAGGTATAAAATATAGATTTAATACATATAATAGATAGAGGTATAAAGCATAGACATAATAGATATAATAGATAAAGATATAAAATAGAGACATGATAGATATAAAGGTATAAAATATAGACATATAAGATATAATAGTTACAGGTATAAAATATGGACATAATAAATATAATAGATGCAGAAATAAAATATAGACATAATAGATACACTAAATATAGGTATAAAATATAGACATAGTAGATATAATAGATATAGATATAAAATATAGACCTAATAGATAACGGTAAAAAATATAGCTATAATAGATATAATAGATACAGGTATAAAATATAGACATAATAGATATAATAGATATAGTTATAAAATATAGATATAATAGATGTAGGTATTAAATATAGACATAAGAGTTATAATCGAAATAGGTATAAAATATAGACATAATAGATATAATAGATATTGGTAATCAAATATAGACATAATAATTATGATAGATATAGGTATAAAATATAGACATAATGGATATAGGTACAAATATAGATATAATGGTTATAATACATATAGGCATGAAATATACACATAGTAGATATAATAGGTATAGGTTTAAAATAAAGACATAATAGATATAATAGATACAGGTATAAAGTATAGACATAATAGATATAATAGATATAGATATAAAATATAGACATAAGAGATATAATCCATATAGGTTTAAAATATAGACATAATAGATATAGGTACAAAATATAGATATAATAGATATAATAAATATAGGTCTAAAATATAGACATAATAAATATAATAGATATAGGTACAAAATATGGACATAATACATATAGGTATAAAATATAGACATAATACATATAATAGGTATATTTATAAAATATAAACATCATAGATATAGGTATAAAATATAGACACAATATATAAAATAGATAATATATAAAATAGAGACATAATAGATATAGTTATTAAATATAGAGATAATAGATATAATAGATATAGGTATAAAATATAGAGACATAGATATAATAGATATTGGTACAAAATATAGATATAATAGATATAGACATAGGGAAAAATATATATATAATAGATTTAATAGATATAATTGATATTGGCATAAAATACAGATATAATAGATAGAAAAATATAGGTGTAAGTATAGATGTAATACATATAATAGATATAATAGATATAGGTATAAAATATGGACATAAGAGATATAATAGATATAGGTATAAAATATAGACATAATAGATATAATAGGATATAGGTATAAAATATAGACATAATAGATATAATAGGTATGGGAATAAAATATAGACAGAGTAGATATAATAGATATAGGTATAAAATATAGACATAATGGATTTAATAGGTATAGGTATAAAGTATAGACATAATTGATATAATAGATATAGGTATACAATATAGACATAATGGTGATAATAGATATAGGTATGAAATACAGACATAATAGTTATAATAGGTATAGGTTTAAAATATAGACATAATAGATATAATAGATATAGGTACAAAATCTAGACATAATAGATATAAAGCATATAGGTATAAAATATAAAACATAATAGATATAATAGATATAGGTATTAAATATAGACATAATTGATATAAGAGATATAGGAATAAAATATAACATAAGAGATTATAATAGACTAAATATATAAAATATAGTCATAATAGATATAATAAATATTGGTATGAAATATAGACATAACAGATATAGGTATAAATATAGACATAACAGTTATAATAGATATAGGTATAAAATATAGACATAATAGATACAATAAATATAGGTATAAAATATAGCCATAAGAGATATAATAGATATAGGTATAAAATATAGACATAATAGATATAGTTATAAAATATAGTCATAAAAGATATAATAGATCTAGTTATAAAATATTAGATATAATAGATATAATAGATATAGGTATAAAAAATGGATATAATAGATATCGACAGGTATAAAATATATATATAATAGATATAATCGATATAATAGATATTGGCATAAAATACAGATATAATGGATAGAATAATATAGGTATAAGTATAGATGTAATACATATAATAGATACATATATAAAATATAGATATAATAGATATAGGTATAAATATAGACATAATAGATATAATAGTTATAGGTATAAATATAGACATGATAGATATAGATATAAAAGGTAGACATAATACATATAGGTATAAAATACAGACATATAAGATATAAAAATTATAAGGTATAAAATATAGACATAAAATATAATAGATATAGGTATAAAATATAGACAATGTAGATATAATAGTTATAGGTATAAAATATAGACATAATAGATATAGATATAAAATAACAGGCATAATAGATTTAATAGATATAGGTATAAAATATAGACATAATATATATAATAGATATAGGTATAAATATTGACATAATTGGTAAAATAGATATAGGTATAAAATATAGACATAATAGATACCGGTATAAAATAGACAAAATAGATATAGGTATAAATATAGACATAGATATAATAGATATAGGTATAAAATATAAAACATAATAGATAAAGTAGAGATGGGTATAAAATATAGACGTAAAAGATATAATAGTTATCGGGTGTAAAATGTACACATACTAGATATGATAGATATAGGTATAGAATATAGACATAATGGATGTAATAGATATAGGTGTAAAATATAGACACAATAGATATAAGAGATAGAGGTATAAAATACAGACATAATAGATATAATAGATATAAGTATACAATATAGACACAATAGATATACGTAAAAAATACACACAAAATAGATATAATAGATATAGGTATAAAATATAGACATAATAGATATAATAGATATAGGTATAAAATATAGACTTAATAGATATAATAGTTATTGGTATACAATATAGACATAATAGATATAATAGATATATGTATAAAATATAGGACATAATAGATACAATAGTTATAGTTATAAAATATAGACATAATAGATATATATATAAAATATAGACATAATAGATATAAGAGATATGGTGTAAAATATATACATAATAGATATAGGTATAAAATATAGACATAATAGATATAATAGATATAGGTATAAATATAGACATAATAGATATCGGCATATAAATATAGACATAATAGATTTATTAGATATAGTCATAAAACATAGTCATAATGGATATATAGATATAGGTATGAAACATAGACATAACAGATATAATATACGTATAAAATATAGACATAATAGATATAGGTATTAAATACAGACAAAATAGAAATAAGTATCAAATATAGACATAATAGATATGATAGATATAGTTATCAAATATAGACATAATAATTATAATAGATATTGGTAAAAAATATTGACATAATAGATATAGGTACAAAGTATAGACCATAATGGTTATAATAGATATAGGAATAAATTATAGACATAATCGATATAATATATATAGGTATAAATATATACATAATAAATTTAATAGATATATGCATAAAATATAGTCATCGTAGATATAATAGATATAGGTATAAAATATTAGACATAATAGTTATAGGTATAAAATATAGACATAATAGATATAAAAGATATAGGTACAAAATATACACATAATAGATACAGATAGATATAGGTATAAAATAAAGACATAATAGACATAATAGATATAGGTATAAATATAGACATAATAGATATAGTGGATATAGGTACAAAATATAGACATAATAGATATAATCGATATGGGTATAAAATATAGACATAATAGATATAATACATATAGGTATAAAATATAGACATCATCGATATAATAGATATAGTTATAAATATACACATAATAGATATAAATATAAAATATAGATACAATTCAATATATGAGGTATAAAATATAGACATAATAGATATAAGTATAAAATATATACATAATATATATAAGAGATATAGTATAAAATATAACATAAAAGATATAATAGATATAGGTATTAAATATAGACATAATAGATATAGGTATAAAATATAGACATAACAGATATAGGTATAAAATATAGACATAGAGTCGGAAAGGGGAACATCACTCACTGGAGCCTATCATGGGTAGGGGGGAGGGGCGAGGAGGGACTGATTGCATTGGGGAGTTATACAGATATAAATGATGAATTGATGGGTGCTGTCGAGTTGATGGGTGCAGCACACCAACATGGCATAAGTACACATAAGTAACAAACCTGCACGTATGCACATGTACACTAGAACTTTAAAGTCTAATAAAAAAAAAGAAAAAATTAAAATAAAAATCAGAATTCAAAAAAAAAAATAAAATAAACTAAATAAAATATAGACATAATAGATATAGGTATAAAATATAGACATAATAGATATAGGTATAAAAATATAGAAATAATAGATATAATGATAGAATTATAAAATATAGACATAATAGATATAATAGAGGATAAAATATAGACATAATAGATATAATAATTATAGGTATAAAATACAGACATAATAGATATAATAGATATAGGTATAAAATATAGACATAATAGATATAATAGATATACGTATAAAACATAGACGTAATAGATATACGCATAAATATAGACATAATAGATATAATAGATTGTAGGTATGAAATATAGACATAATAGATATAGGTATAAATTATAGACATAAGAGATATAATACATATAAGTATAAGACATAGACATAATAGATATGATATATATGGGTATAAAATATAGACATAATACATATGATATATATAGGTATTAAATATAGACATAATAGATATAATAGATATAGGTATAAAATATAGACATAATAGATATAGGTATAGACACAGTAGATATAATAGTTATAGGTATAAAATATAGACATAACAGGTATAATAGATATAGGTATAAAATATAGAAATAATAGATATAATAGATATAGGTATAAAATATAGATATAATAGATATAATAGACATAGGTTTACAATATAGACATAATAGACATAATAGATACAGGTATAAAATATAGACATAATTGATATAATAGGTATATGTAAAAAATATAGACATAAAGGCATAGGTACAATATATAGACAAAATAGATATCATAGATATAGGTATTAAATATAGACAAAATAAATATAGGTATAAAATATAGACAAAATAGATATACATATAAAATATAGACATAAGAGATATAGGTATAAAATATAGACTTAACAGATATAGGTATAAAATATAGACATAAGAGATATAGGTATAAAATATAGACTTAACAGATATAGGTATAAAATATAGACATAATAGATATAGGTATACAATATAGACATAATAGATATAATAAATATAGGTATAAAATATAGGCTTAAGAGATATTGGTATACAATATAGACAAAATAGATATAATATATATAAGTATAAAATATAGACATAATAGACATAATGGATATAGATATAAAATATAAATATAATAGATATAATAGATATAGGTAAAAAATATAGGCATGATAGATATAATAGAGGTATAAAATATAGACATAATAGATATAATTGATAGAATTATAAATATAGACATAATAGATATAATAGAGGGATAAATTATAGACATAATAGATATAATAATCATAGGTATAAAATACAGACATAAAGGATATAATAGATATAGGTATAAACTATAGACCTAATAGATATAATAGATAAAGTTATAAAACATAGACGTAATAGATATAGGTATAAAATACAGACATAATAGATATAATAGATGTAGGTATGAAATATAGACATAATAGATATAATAGATATAGGTATAAATTATAGAAATAATAGGTATAATTGATATAGGTATAAATATAGACATAATAGATAAAATATATATAGTTATAAAATATAGACATAAGAGATATAATAGATATAGGTATGAGACATAGACATAATAGATATGATATATATGGGTAAAAAATATAGACATAATACATATGATATATATAGGTATAAAAATATAGACATAATAGATATAATAGATATAGGTATGAAATATAGACTTAATAGATATAGGTATAAAATGTCGACATAATAGATATAATAGATACAGATAGAAAAATATAGATATAATATATATAGGTATAAATATAGATATAATAGATATAATAGATATATGTATAAAAAATAGATATAATAGATACATGTATAAAATATAAACAATAGATATAATAGATGTAGGTATAAAATATAGATATAATAGATATAATTATAAAAATATATTTATAATAGATATAATATATATAGAAAAAATATAGATATAATGGATATAGGTATAAAATATGGTTATAATAGATAAAAGTATAAAATATAGACATAATAGACATAATAGATATGGGCATTAAATATAGACATAATAGATATGATAGATATATGTATAAAATATAGATATAATAGATATAATGGATATAGGTATCAAATATAGATATAATAGATATAGGTATAAAATATAGATATAGTGGATATAATAGATATTGGAATAAAATATAGACATAATAGATATAACACATATAGTTTATAAAATATAGACATAATAGATATAATGGATATAGGTATAAAATATAGAAATAATAGACATAGGTTAAAATATAGACATAATAGAAATAATATATAGTGATAAAATATATACAAAATAGATATAATGAAGAGAAGTATAAAATATAGACATAAGTGATATAATAGATATAATGGCAGAGAGGTATAAAATATACACATAATAGATATAATAGATGTATAAATTATAGACATGATAGATATAATAGATATAGGTATAAAATATAGACATAATAGATATAGTAGATAACGTATAAAATTTAGACATAATCGATATACCAGATAGAGGTATAAAATATAGACAAAATAGAAATATGATAGATATAATAGATAGAGGAAATGAAATATAGGCATAATAGATATAGTAGATAGAGGTATAAAATATAAACATAATAGATGTAATAGATAGAGGTATAAAATATAGACCAAATGGATATAATAGATAAAGCTATAAAATATAGACATTAAAGATATAATACAGAGACGTATGAAATATAGACAATAGATATAATAGATACAGTTATAAAATATAGACATAATAGGTATAATATATAGAGACAAAATAGATCTAATAGATATAGATATAAAATATAGACATAATAGATATAATACATATAGTTATAAAATATAGACATAATAGATATAACAGATATAGGTATAAAATATAGACATAATAGATAAAGGTATAAAATAAAGATATAAAAAGAAATAATAGAGGTATACAATATAGGACATAATAGATATAGGTATAAATATAGACATAATAGATACAATAGATATAGGTATAAAATATAGACATAATAGATATAATAGAAATAGGTATAACCTGTAGATAATAGATATAGATATAATATATAGACATAGATATAATAGATATAGGTATAAAATATAGACATAATAGGTGTAATAGATATAGACAAAATAGATGTAATAGATATAGGTATGAAATATAGACATAAGAGATATAATAGATATAGTTAAAAAATGTAGACATAATAGATATAATAGATATAGGTATAAAACATAGACATAGTAGATATAATAGATTACAGGTATAAAATACAGACATAATAAATATAGGTATAAAACAGAGACATAATAGATGTAATAGATATAGTTATAAAATATAGACATAAATGATATAATTATATAGGTATAAAATATAGACATAATAGATATAGGTATAAAATATAGATATAACACATATAATAGTGGTATAAAATAAAGGCATAATAGATATAATATATATAGTTATAAAATATAGACATAATAGATATAGGTATATAATATATACATAATAGATATAATAGATGTAGGTATAAAATGTAGACATAATAGTTATAATAGATATAGGTATAAAATATAGACATATAGATATAATTGATATAGGTATAAAATATAGACATAATAGATATAATACATAAAGGTGTAAAATGTAGACAGAATCGATATAATAGATATAGGTATGAAGTATAAACATAATAGATATAATGGACACTGGTATAAAATATAGACATAATGGATATCATAGATATAGGTAAAAAATATAGATATAATAGATATAGTTACGAAATATAGATATAATAGATATATTAGATATAGGTATAAAATATACATATAATAGATATAGGTATAAAATATAGATATAATACTTATAATTGATACAGGTATAAAATATAGATATAATAGATATAGTTATAAAATATAAATATAACAGATAAAATAGATATAGGTATGAAATATAAATATAATAGATATAGGTATAAAATATAGACATAATGGGTATAATAGATATAGGTATAAAATATAGACATAAAAGATATAATACATATACCTATAAAATATACATATAGTTGATATAATAAATATAGGTATAAAATATAGACATAATAGATATAGGTATAAATTATAGATCTAATAGAATATAATAGTATAGGTGTGAAAATATAGATATAATAGATATAGGTATAAACTATAGATATAATAGATATAATAGATATAGGTATTAAAATATAGTTTTAAAGATTGTAGCTATAAAATATACATATAATAGATATAATAGATATAGGTATGAAATATAGACATAATAGATATAATAGATGTAGGTATAAAATATAGATATCGATATCATGGATATAGGTATCAAATACAGATATAATAGATATAGGTATAAAATATAGAAATAGTGGATTATAATAGATATAGGTATAAAATATAGAAATAGTGGATATAATAGATATAGGTTTAAATATAGACTTAATAGATACAACAGATATAGGAATAAATTATAGACATAATAGATATAATGATAAAGTTACAATATATAGATATAATAGATATAATAGATATTGGCATAAACTATAGACATAATAGATATAGGGTATAAAATATAGACATATTATATATAACAGATATAGGTATAAAATATAGACATATGGTGTATAATAGATATTGGTATAAAATATAAACATAATAGATATAATCGATATATTTATAAAATATACACTTAAGAGATATAGGTATAAAATATAAACATAGTAGATATGATAGATATAGGTAAAAAATATAGACATAAGAGATATAAAAGATATAGGTATAAAAATATAGATATAATATAATCGATACAGGTGTAAAATGTAGACATAATAGATATATGTATAAAGTATAGACGTAATAGATATAATAGATATCGGAATGAAATATAGACATAATACATACAAAAGATACAGGTATAAAATATGGACATAATAGATACAATAGCTATAGGTATAAAATATAGACATAAAATATATGATATATATAGGTATAAAATAAGACATAATAGATATGATAGATATAGGTATATAATATAGACCATAATAGATACAATAGAAATTGGTATAAAAACATAGACATAACAGATATAATAGAATATAGGTATAAATATAGACATAACAGATATAATAGATATAGGTATACAATATAGACATAATAGATATAATAGACATAGGTATAAAATATAGACATAACAGATATAAGAGAGGTATAAAATATAGACATAATAAGATATAGATATACGTATAAAATATAGACATAAGAGAATATAATAGATATAGACAGATATAAAGTTAGAGGTATAAAATATAGACATTATATATAATAGACAGAGGTATAAAATATAAACATAATAGATGTAATACATAGAGGTATAAAATATAGACATAATAGATATAATAGATTGAGGGTATAAAATATAGACATAAGAGATATAATAGATAGAGGTATAAAATATAGACAAAATAGATATAATAGATATTGCTATAAAATATATACAATAGATATTATAGATATAGGTAAAACAGGTAGTCATAATAGATATAATAGATACAGACATAATAGATCTAATAGATATTGGTATAAAATATAGACATATAGATAGAACATATATAGGTATAAAATATAGACATAGTAGATATAATAGATATAAGTATTAAACATAGACATAATAGATATAGGTATAAAATATAGATATAATAGATAGAGGTATAAAATATAGACATAGTAGATATAATAGATATAAAATATAGACATAATAGATATAGGTATAAAATATAGACATAATAGATATAATGGATATAGGTATAAAATATAGACATAACAGACATAGGTTAAAATATAGACATAATAGAAATAATATATAGTTATAAAATATAGACAAAATAGATATAATGAATAGAGGTATAAAATATAGACATCATTGATATAATAGATATAATGGTTAGAGGTATAATATATAGACATAATAGATATAATAGAGGTATAAATTATAGACATAACAGATATAATAGATATAGGTAAAAATATAGACATAATAGATATAATAGACGTATAAAATTTAGACATAATCGATATAAGAGATAGAGGTATGAAATATAGACATAATAGATATAATAGATATAATAGATACAGGAATAAAATATAGACATAAAAGATATAGTAGATAGAGGTATAAAATATAAACATAATAGATGTAATAGGTAGAGGTATAAAATATAGACTGATCGATATAATAGATTAAAGCTATAAAATATAGACATATAAGATATGATAGATAGAGGTATAAAATATAGACAATAGATATAATAGATACAGTTATAAATATAGACATAATAGGTATCATAGATATAGACAAAATAGATTATAATAGCTATAGGTATAAAATATACAACATAATAGATATAATTCATATAGTTATTAAATATAGACATAATAGATATAATAGATAAAGGTATTAAATATAGACATAATAGATATAGGTATAAAATATAGATATACAGATATAGGTATAAAATATAGACACAATAGATATCGGTATAAATATAGACATAACAGATATTATAAATATATGTATAAAATATAGACTTAATAGATATAGTTATACCATATAGACATAATGGATATAATATATATAGCTTTAAAATATAGACATAATAGACATAATGGATAAAGATATAAAATATAGACATAATAGATATAATAGATATAGGTATGAACTACAGGCATAATAGATATAATAGAGGTATAAAATATAGACATAATAGATATAATTGATAGAGTTAAAATATACACATAATAGATATAATAGATAGAGGGAAAAATATAGACATAATAGATATAATAGATATAGGTATAAAATACAGACATATTAGATATAATAGATATAGTTATAAAATATAGACATAATAGATATAATAGATATAGGTATAAAACATAGACTTAATAGATATAGGTATAAAATATAGGCATAATAGATATAATAGATATAGTTATTAAATATAGACATAATAGATATAAGTTTAAAATATAGACATAATAGATATAATAATTATAGGTATAAAATATAGACTTAATACATATAGGTATAAAATATAGACAATAGATATAATATATATAGGAATAAAATATAGACATAATAGACATAATAGATATAGGTATAAAATATAGACATAATAGATATAATAGAAATAGGTATAAAACATAGACATAATAGATATAATAGATATAGGTGTAAAATATCCACATAACAGATATAATAGGTATGGGTATAAAATATAGAAATAATAAATATAGGTATAAAATAGATACATAATAGACGTAATAGATATATGGTATAAAATATAGACATTTGGCTCCAGCCTGTAATCCCAGCACTTTTGGGATGCCGAGACGGGCGAGTCACGATGTCAAGAGATCGAGACAATCCTGGCTAACATGGGTGAAACCTCGTCTCTACTAAAAAAACAAAAACTAGCTGGGCGAGGTGGCCGGCGCCTGTAGTCCCAGCTTCTCGGGAGGCTGAGTCAGGAGAATGGCGTCAACCCGGGAGGCGGAGCTTACAGTGAGCTGAGATCTGGTCACTGCACTCCAGTCCAGGCGACAGAGCGAGACTCCGCAAAAAAAAAAAAAAAAAAATAGACATAATAGATATAATAGATATAGGTATAAAATATAGACATAATAGATATAACAGGTAAAGGCACAAAATATAGATATAATAGATACAGGTATAAAATACAGATATAATAGATATAATAGATATATATGTATAAAAGAAGATATAATAGATACAGGTATAAAATATAGGACAATAGATATAATAGATATAGATATAAAATATAGATCTAATAGATATAATTATAAAATAAAAAATAAAAGGTATAATAGATATAGGTAAAAAATATAGTTATAATGGATATAGGTATAAAGTATGGTTATAATAGATATAGGTATAAAATATAGATATAATAGATATAGGCATGAAATATAGACATAATAGGTATGATAAACATATGTATAACATATAGATATAATAGATATAATGGATATAGGTAACAAAGAGATATAATTAGATATAGGTACTAAAATATAGATATAGTGGATATAATAGATATAGGAATAAAATATTAGACCTTGTACATATAATAGACTATAGGTATAAAATATAGACATAAGAACATATAATAGATAAAGATAAAAAATATAGATATAATAGAATCGGTTTATTAATTAAAGTACAGACACAATAGATATATTGGATATAGGAGCATAAAAGTAGACATAAGAGATATAATAAATATAATTATAAATATAGACATAAATATATTTAATAGATATAGGTATAAAATATAGACATAATAGATATAATAGATATAGGTGTAAAAAAATATAGACATAATAGATATAATACATGTAGGTATAAAAATATAGACATAATAGATAAAATAGATATAGGTATAAATTATAGACATAATAGATATAATAGATAAAGGAAAAAATATAGACATGATAGATATAGTTATAAAATATAGACATAATAAATAAATACATAGAAGAATAACTATAGACATAATAGATATAATAGATAGAGGTCCTAAAATATAGACATATAGCTATAATAGATATAGTTATAAAATATAAACATAATAGATATAATACATAGAGTTATAAAATATAGACATAATAGATATAATAGATAGAGGTATAAAATATAGACATAATAGATACAATAGAGGAATAAAATATAGACATATTACATATAATTGATGGCGGTATAAAATATACACCTAATAGATAAATAGATAGAGGTAAATTATGGACATAAAAGACATAATAGATAGAGGAATAAAATATAGAAAAAATAGATATAATAGAGTTGGTATACAATATTGACATAATAGATATAATAGATGTAGGTATCAAATATGGACATATTGATATAATAGATATAGGTATAAAATATTGACACAATATATATAATAGATAAAGGTATAAAATATACACATAATAGAAATAGGTATAAAATATAGACATAATCGATATAATGGATATAGGTATAAGACATAGACATAATCGATATAATAGACATAGGTATAAAATATAGACATAATAGATATAATAGATATAGGTATAAAATATAGATATAATAGATATAATAGGTAGACATTATAGATATAATAGATAGAGGTATAAAATATCGACACAATAAATGTAAGAGATAGAGGTATAAAATATAGACATAATAGATATAATAGAGGTATAAAATATAGAAATAATAGATAAAATAGATAAAGCTATAAAATATAGATATAATAGATACAGGTAAAAAATATAGATATAATAGATAAGAGATATACGTATAAAATATAGATATAATTGATATCGTCATCAAATATAGATATAATAGATATAATAGATATAGGTATAAATATAGATATAATAGATATAATTATAAAATGTAAATTTATAGATATAATAGATATAGGTATTAAATATAGATATAAGAAATATAGGTATAAAATATAGTTATAATAGATATACGTATACAATATAGACATATTAGATATAATAGATATAGGTATAAAATATGAACATAATAGATATGGATAAAAATAATCATAATAGACATAAGAGATATAGGTATAAAATATAGACATAAGAGATATAATAGATGTAGGTATACAATAGACATAATAGACATAATAGATATAGGCACAAAATATAGACATAATAGATATAATAGATATAGGTAAAAAATATAGACAAAATACTTATAGGTGAAAAATATAGACATAATAGATATAATAGATATAGGTATAAAATACAGAAATAATAGATATAATAGATAAGGTATAAATATAGATATAATAGATATAATAGATATAGGTAGAAAATATAGACGTAATAGATATAATAGATATAGGTACAAAATATAGACAGAATAGATATAGGTATAAAATATAGACATAATAGATATAATAGATATAGGTGTTAAATGTAGACATAGTAGATATAATAGATATAGGTATAAAATATAGATAAAATAGATATACGTGTAAAATATAGATATAATGGATATAATAGATATAGGTATAAAATATAGATATAATAAATACAGGTATGAAATATAGATATAATCGTATAATAGATATAGGTATAAAATATAGATATAATAGATATAGTTACAAAATATAAATAAAACAGATACAATAGATATACGTATAAAATATAGACAAAATAGTTATAGGTATAAAATATAGACATAATACGTATAATAGATAAAGGTATATAATATAGACATAATAGATATAATATATAGGTATAAAATATAGACATAATATATATAATAGATATAGGAATATAATATAGATATAATACATATAGGTATAAAATATAGATATAATTGATATAGGTATAAAATATAGACATAATAGATATGATAGATACAGGTATAAAATATATTTAAAATAGATATAGGAACAAAATATACATATAAAAGACACAATAGATATACGTATAAAATATAGAAAATATAGTTATAATAGGAATAGGTGTAAAATATAGATACAATAGATATAATAGATATAGGTATAACATATAGACATAATAGATATCATAGATATAGGTATAAAATATAGACATAAAGATATAATAGAGGTATAAAATATAGACATAATAGATAATAGATATAATTGATAGAGTTATAAAATATACCCATAATAGATATAATAGATAAAGTTATAAAATATGGAAATAATAGATATAATAGATATAGGTATAAAATATACATATAATAGATATAATAGATATAGGTATAAAATATAGACATAACAGATAATAAATATAGGTATAAAATATAGACAATAGATATAATAGATATAGGTATGAAATATAGACATAGTAGATATAGGTATAAAATATAATCATAAGAGATATACGTATAAAATATAGACATAAAGATATAATAGATATAGGTATAAAATAAAGACATAATAGATATTATAGGTACAGACATAATAGATATGATAGATATTGGAATCAAATATAGACATAATAGATATAACAGATATAGTTAAAATATAGATATAAAAGATATAATAGATATAGGTATAAAATATAGATATAATAGATATAGATATAGGTATAAAATATAGATATAAAGATAAAATAAATATAGGTGTAAAATATAGATATAATGGATATAGGTATAAAATATAGATATAATAGTAATAATAGACATAGGTAAAATATACACATAATGGACATAGTAGATAGTAGATATAGGTATAAAATATAGACATAAAGATATAATAGATATAGGTTTAAAATATACACAGATTTGATATAATAGATATAGTTGTAAAATATAGACATAATATAGATAAAAAATATAGACATAATATATATAATGGATATAGATATAAAATATAGACATAATATATAGTTATAAAATATAGACATAATAGATATAATAGATATAGGTGTAAAATATAGACATAATATATGGTTATAAAATATAGACATAATAGTTATAATAGATATAGGTATAACATATAGACATAATAGGTAAAGGTATAATATTTAGACATAATAGATATAATAGATATAGGTATAAAATATAGACAAAATAAATATAAGAGATATAGGTATAAAATATACACATAATAGATATAATAGACATAGGTATAAAATATAGACATAATAGATATAATAGATATAGGTATAAAATATAGACACAATAGATGTTATAGATATAGGTATAAAATGTAGACATAATAGATACAGGTATAAAATATACACATAAAGATATAATAGATATAGGTATAAAATATACACAGAATAGCTATAAAGATATAAGTGTAAAATATAGACATAATAGATATAGATATAAAATATAGACATAAGAGTTATAATAGATATAGGCATAAAATATAGACATAATAGATATAGGTATAATATTTAGACATAATAGATATATAGATATAAGTATAAAATATAGACATAATAGATATAATAGATAAAGATATAAAATATAGACATAATAGATATAATAGATATAGGTATGAAATATACACATAATAGATATAATAGATATAGGTATAAAATATAGACATAACAGATATAATAGATATAGGGATAAAATATAGACGTAATAGATATTATAGATATAGGTATAAAATAAACATAATAGATATAATAAATATGGGTATAAAATATAGACAATCGATATAATATAGGTATGAAATTCAGACCTAATAGATATAATAGATATAGGTATAAAATATAGACATAATAGATATGATATATATAGGTATAAAATATAGACATAATAGACTTGATAGATATAGGTATAAAATATAAACATAATAGATATAATAGATATAGGTCTAAAATATAGACACAATAGATATAATAGATATAGGTATAAAATAGACATAATAGATATAATAGATATAGGTATAAAATATAGATATAATAGATATAATAGGTAGACATAATAGATATAATAGATATAGGTATACAATATAGATATAATGGATATGGGCATCAAATATACATATAATATATATAGGTATAAAATATAGATATTGTGGATATAAAGATATAGGTATAAATATAGACATAAAAGATATAATAGATATAGTCATAAATATAGACGTAATAGATATTATAGGTATAGGTATAAAATATAAACATAATAAATACAATAGATATGGGTATAAAATATAGACAATAGATATAATAGATATTGGAATAAAAAATAGACATAATAGATATAGGTATAAAATATAGACATAATAGATATAATAGATATAGGTATAAAATACAGACATAAGTGTTATAATAGATATAGGTATAAAATATAGACATACTAGATATAATAGATATAGGTATAAAATATAGACATAATAGATATAGTTATAAAATATAAACATAATAGATATAATAGGTTTAGGTATAAAATATAGAAATAATAGATGTAATAGATATAGGTATAAAATATAGACAGAATAGATAAAAGATACAGGTATAAAATATAGATATAATAGATATAAGTTTAAATATAGATATAATAGATATAATACATATACGTATAAGCAATAGATATAATAGATACAGGTATAAAATATAGACAATAGATATAGGAAAAAAATATAGATATAATAGATATAATTAGAAAAAGTATAAATATAATAAATATTAATGATATAGGTAAAAACATAGATATAATGTATATATATTAAATATGGTTATAATAGATATAGGTATGAAATATAGATATATAGATATAATAGGTATAGGTATAAAATATAGACATAATAGCTATAACATATATATTTATAAAATATAGACATAATTGTTATAATAGATAGAGGTATAAAATATAGACATAGTAGATACAGGTACAATATTTAGACATAATAGATATAATAGATATACGTATAAATTATAGACATAATAGATATAGGTATAAAATATAGACATAATAGATATAATAGATATAGGTATGAAATACTGACATAATAGTTAATAGATATAGGTATAAAATATAGACAAAATAGATGTAATAGACATAGGTACACAATATAGACATAATAGATATAATAGATATCGGTATACAATATAGACATAAAAGATAGATAGGGGTATAAAATATATATATATTAGATATAGGTATAAAATATCGATGTAATAGACATAGCAGATATAGTTATAAAATATAGATATAGTAGATATAATTATAAAATATTAATATAATAGATATAATAGATATAGGTGTAAAATATAGATATAGATATAATTATAAAATATAAATGTAATAGATAATAGATAAAGGATAATATAAAATATAGATATATAGATATCAGTATAAAAGATAGAAGAGATATAGGTATAAAATATAGATATAATGGATATAAAAAATAAAGGTATAAAATATAGACATAATGGATATAATAGTTATAGGTATCAAATATGGACATAATAGATATAATAGATATAGGAATACAATAGAGACATAGTAGATATAATAGATACAGGTACAAAATATAGACATAATAGATATAGGCATAAAATATATATATAATAGATATAATAGATAGAGGTATATAATATAGACATAATAGATATAATAGATATAGTTATAAAATATAGACATAATAGAAATAATAGATACAGGTATACAATATAGACATAGACATAATAGATATAGGTACAAAATATAGACATAATGGATATAATAGATATAGGTAAACAACATAGATATAATAGATATAATAGATATAGGTATAAAATATAGACATAATAGATATAATAGATAGAGGTATAAAATATAGACATAATAGATATAATAGATATAGGTATATATATAGACATAATGGATATAATAGATATAGGTATAAAATATAGACATAATAGATATAATAGGTACAGGTATAAATATAGATATAGTAGATATAAGTATAAAATATACATATAATTGATATAATAGATATACGTAAAAAAATTGATATAATAGATACACGTATAAAATATAGACAGTAGATATAATAGATATAGGTACAAAATATAGATATAATAGATATAAATTTAGAAAATATAAGTATAATAGTTATAGTTGACGTACGTTAAAAACATAGATATAAAGTATTTAGGTATAACATATGGTTATAATATAGGTATAAAATATGGATATAATAGATAATAGATATATGTACAAATATAATTAAAATTGATATAGTCATAAAATATAGACATAATAGATATAATATAGGTATAAAATATAGATATGATAGATGTAATTATGAAATATAAATCTAATAGATATAATAGATATAGGTATTAAATATAGATTTAAGAAATATAGGTATAAAATATAGTTATAATAGTTATAGGTATAAAACATAGATATAATAGATAGAGGTATAAAATATAGACATAATAGACATAATAGATATAGTTATAAAATACAGACATAATAGATATAATAGATATAGGTATACAATATAGACATAATAGACATAATAGATATAGGTACAAAATATAGACATGATAGATATAATAGATACACGTAAATAATATAGATATAATAGATAAACTAGATATAGGTAAAAATATAGATATAATAGATATAATCCATATAGGTATAATATATACACATAATAGATATAATAGATATAGGTATAAAGTATAAACATAAAAGATACAATAGATATAGGTATAAAATATAGACATAGATATAATAGATACAGGTATAAAATATAGAAATAATATATATAAGTATAAAATGTAGATATAATTTATATAATAGATATACGTATAAAAAATAGATATAATAGATACAGGTATAAAATATACACAATGGATATAATAGATATAGATATGAAATATAGATATAATAGATATAATTATAAAAAATATAAATATAATTGGTATAATTGATATAGGTAAAAAACATAGATATAATGTATATGGATATAATATATGTTATAATAGATATAGGTATAAATATAGATATAATAGATATAATAGATATAGGTATAAAATATAGATATAATAGATTTAATAGATATAGGTATAAAATACAGACATAATAGATATAGGTATAAAATATAGATATATTAGATATAATAGTTATAGGTATAAAATATAGACATAATAGATATAATAGATATAGGTATTAAATATAAACACAATAGATATAATTCATATTGGTATAAAATATAGAAATAATAGATATAGGTATAAAATATAGACATAAGAATTATAATAGATATAGGTATAAAATATGGACATTATAATATAATCGATATAGGTATAAAATATAGACATAAGAGATATAGGTATAAAATATAAACATAATAGACATAATAGATGTAGGTAAAAAATATAGACTTAAGAGATATAATAGATATAGTTATAAAATATAGACATAACAAATATAATCGATACAGGTAAAAAATATAGACATAATAGATATAGGTATAAAGAATCGACATAATAGATATAATAGATATCGGTTGTAAAATATAGACATAATACACAAAAGATATAGGTATAAAATATAGATATAATAGGTACAATAGATATAGGTATAAAATATAGACATAATAGATATAATAGATATAGGTATAAAATATAGACATAATAGATATGATATATAGGTATAATATATAGACAATAGATATGATAGATAAAGATATGAAATATAGACATAATAGATATAATAGATATAGGTATAAAATATAGACATAATAGATGTAATACAGTTAAAAAATATAGATATAATAGATAAAGGTATAAAATATAGATATAATAGATATAATAGATATATATGTATAAAAAATAGATATAATAGATACAGGTACAAAATATAGAGAATATATAATAGATATAGATATAAAATATAGATATAATAGATTTAATTAAAATAAATAAATATAATAGATATAATAGATATAGGTAAAAAATATAGATATAATGGATATAGGTATAAAATATGGTTATAGTAGATACAGGTATAAAATGTAGATATAATAGATATAATAGTTATAGGCCTAAAATATAGACATAATAGGTATGATAGATATATGTATAAAATATAGATATAATCGATATAATGGATATAGGTAAAAAATTTAGACATAGGAGGTATAATAGATATAGGTATAAAATATGGACATTATAGATATAATAGATAGATGTATAAAATATAGACATAATAGATATGGTTATAAAATATAAACATAATAGATATAATAGATATAGGTATAAAATATAAAAATAAGAGATATAATAGATATAGGCATAAAATATAGACATAATAAATATATTCGATACAGGTATAAAATATAGACATAAAAGATATAACTATATAGCTATAAAATAGAGACATAATAGATTTAATGTAGGTATAAAATATAGACATAATAGATATAATAGACATAGGTATACAATATAGACATAATAGACATATTAGATATAGGTACAAAGTATAGACATAATAGATATAATAGATATAGGTAAATAATATAGATATAATAGATATAGGTATAAAATATAGACATAATAGATATAGATATAGGTATAAAATATAGATATAATAGATATAATAGATATATGTATAAAAAATAGATATAATAGATACAGGTATAAAATATAGACAATAGATATAATAGATATAGTTATAAAATATAGATATAATAGATATAATTATAAAATATATATATAATATATATAATAGATATAGGTATAAAATATAGATGTAATAGATATAGGTATAAAATATAGTTATAATATATGTAGATATGAAATATAGATATAGTAGATATAATAGATATAGGTATAAAATATAGACATAGTAGATATAATAGATATAGGTATGAAATATCGAAATAGATATAACGGATATAGGTATCAAATGTAGATATAATAGATATAGGTATAAAATATAGATATAGTGGATATAACAGATATAGGTATAAAATATAGACATAATCGATATAATAGATATAGGAATAAAATATAGACATAATAGACATAATAGATAAAGATTAAAATATAGACATAATAGATATAATAGATATTGGTATGAAATACAGACATAAAGATATAGGTATAAAATATAGACGTAATAGATATAATAGATATAGGTATGAAATATAGACATAAGAAGTATAATAGGTATAGGTATAAAATATAGACATAATAGATATAATAGATAGAGGTATAAAATATAGACAAAATGGATATAAGAGATATAGGTATAAAATACAGTTATAATAACTAGAGGTTATAAAATATAATAGGTTATAAAATATAATAGAAAGAAGTATAAATATAGACATCATAGATATAGGTATTAAATATAGATATAAGAAATATAGGTATAAATTATAATTAGATATAGGTATAAAATATAGATATAATATATATATATAGGTATAAAACAGAGAATAATAGATTTGATAGATATAGGTGTAAAATATAGACATAATAGATATTATAGACATGGGTATAAAATATGACATAATAGATACAATACATATAGGTATAAAATATAAACTTAATTGATATATAGATATAGGATAGAATATAGATATGAAATAGACATAATAGATATAGACATAATAGATATAATAGATATTGGTATAAAATATAG
>NW_022144734.1:0-16809 GCF_007565055.1 Rhinopithecus roxellana
AATACATATAATAGATATATGTATAAGATACAGGCAAAATAGATATAATAGGTATAGGTATAAAATATTGATATAATAGATATAATAGAGGTATAAAATACAGACATAATAGATATAATAGATATAGGAATAATACAGACATAATTGAAATAGGTATAAAACAAAATAGATATAAAATATATAGGTATCAAATATAGAAATAATACATATAAGATATACGTATAAGTATACTAATAGATATCGGTATAATATACAGACATAATAGATATAGGTATAAAATATAGACATAGATATAATAGATATAGGTATTATAAACATAATAGATATAATAGAGATGGGTATAAAATATAGACGTAATAGATATAGGTATAAAATATAGACATAATAGATATAATAGAAATAGGTGTATAAATATAGACATAATTGATATAGTAGATATAGGTATCAAATATAGACATAATAGATAATAGATATTGGTATTAAATATAGCCATAATAGATATAATAGATACAGGTGTAAAATATGGATATAATAGATATAGGTATAAAATATTGATATAACAGATATAATAGATATAGGTATAAAATATAGACATAATAGATTTAATAGATATAGGCATAAAATATAGACATAATAGATATAGGTATAAAATATAGATATATTAGATATAGGTATAAAATAAAGACCAAAAAATGTAATAGATATAGGTATGAAATATAGACAAGTAGATATTATAGATATAGGTATAAAATATAGACATAACTGGTATAAAAATACAGGTATGAAATAGACATAATATATATTAAAATATAGACATAATAGATATAATAGATATATGTAAAAGATATAGACTAATAGGTATAATAGATATAGGTATAAAATATAGACATAATAGATATAATAGATATGTATAAGATATAGACATTATCGATGTAATAGATATAGGTATCAAATAGAGACATTATAATTATAATAGATATAGGTATCAAATATTGACATAATGGATATAGGTACAAAGTACAGTCATAATGGGTAGTATAGATATAGGTATGAAATATAGACATAATAGATATAATAGGTATAGGTTTAAAATAAAGACATAGTAGACATAATAGATAAAGCTATAAAATACAGACAGAGTAGATATAATAGATAGAGGTATAAATTATAGACATAATAGATATAATAGATAGGTATAAATATAGACATAATAGATATAGGTATAAAATATAGACATAATAGATTTAATGGATATAGGGATAAAAATTGATATGATAGATATAATAGATATCGGTATAAAATATGGACATAATAGGCATAATAGATATAGGTATAAAATATAGACAGAGTGGATATAATAGATATAGGTATAAATTATAGACATAATAGACATAATAGATATAGGTATAAAATATAGACAGAGTAGATATAATAGATATTGGTATAAAATATAGACATTATAGATATCGGTATAAAATACAGACTTAATAGATATAATAGATATAGGTATATAATATAGACATAACTGGTATAAAAATGCAGGTATGAAATATAGACACAATCGATATAGGTATGAAATATACACATAATAGATATAACAGATATATGTATAATATAGACATAATATATATAATAGATATAGGTATAATATATAGATATAATAGATATAATAGATATAGCTATAAAATACAGACATAATAGATATAATAGATATAGGAATAAAATACAGACATAAGTGAAATAGGTATAAAGTATAGACAAAATAGATGTAAGAGATATAGGTATAAAATATAGACATATAATATAATAGATATATGTATAAAATATATACATAATAGATACAATAGATATAGGTATAAAATATAGACATAATAGATATATAGAGGTATAAAATATAGACATAATAGATATCGGCATAAAATATAGAAATAATATATAATAGATATAGGTATAAAATATAGACATAACTGGTATAAAAATATAGGTATGAAATATAGACATAATAGATATAGGTAAAAAATAGCACATAATAGATTTAATAGATATAGGTATAAAATACAGACATAATAGATATAGGTATAAAATATAAACATAATAGATATAATAGAGATGGGTATAAAATATAGACGTAATAGATATAATAATTATAGGTGTAAAATACAGACATAGTAGATATAATAGATATAGGTATAAAATACACATAATAGATATAATAGAAATAGGTATAAAATATAGACACAATAGGTATAATAGATACAGGTATCAAATATAGACATGATAATTATAATAGATATAGGTAAAAAATATAGACATAATAGATAGAGGTACAAAATATAGACATAATGGTTATAATAGATATGGGTATGAAATATACACATAATAGATATAATAGATATAGGTTTAAAATAAAGACATAATAGATATAATAGATATAGGTATAAAATATACACATAAAAGATATAATATGTATAGTTATAAATATAGACATAGTAGATATAATAGATATGGGTATAAAAAACAGACATAATATATATAGATATAAGTATAAAATATAGACATAATCGATATATGTATAAAACACAGACAATATAAATATAACAGATATAGGTATGAAATATAGACATAAGTGGTATAAAAATGTAGGTATGAAATACAGACATAATAGATATAGGTATAATATATACACATAATAGATATAATAGATATATGTATAAGATACAGACATAATAGATGTAATAGATATAGGTATATAGTAAAGACATAATAGATATAATAGATATAGGTGTAAAATACAGACATAATAGATATAGGAATAAAACACAGAATTGAAATAGGTTTAAAATATACACAAAATAAATATAATAACTATAGGTATAAAATATAGACATAATAGATATAATAAATATATATGTATAAGATATAGACATAATAGATATAATAGATGTAGGTATGAAATATAGACATAATAGATATAGATAGGTATAAATTATAGACATAATAGATATAATAGATATAGATATAAAATATAGACATAATAGATATATTCGATATAGATATAATAGAAATAGCTAGAAAATATAGACATAGATATAATAGACATAGGGATAAAAATAGACATATTTGATATAATAGATATAGGAATGATATTTAGACATAATAGATATATTAGATATAGGTATAAAATACAGACATAATAGATATAGGCATTAAATATAGACATAATAGATATAATAGAAATCGGTATAAATATAGACATAATAGATATAATAGATATAGGTATCAAATATACACATAAGTATAATAGATATAGGAATAAAATATAGACATAATAGATATATGTTCAAATATACATAATGGTTATAATAGATATAGGTATGAATATAGACATAATTGATATATTAGGTATAGTTTTTAAATAAAGACATAAAAGATATAATAGATATAGTTATAAGATATAGACATAATAGATATAATAGATATATATAAAATATAGACATAAAAGATATAATATCTATAGGTATAAAATACCGACGTAAGAGATATAATAGATATAGGTATAAAATACAGACATAATAGATATAATAGTTGTAAATATAAAATATAGACATAATAGACATACGTATGAAATGCAGACAAATAGATATAAGAGATATAGGTTAAAATATAAACATAATAGATATAAGAGATATAGGTATAAAATATAGACATAATAGATATAATAGATATAGATATAATATATAGATATTATAGATATCATAGATATAGGTTATAAAATATATATATAATAGCTATAGGTATATATAGAGATATAATAGATATAATAGATAGGTATAAAGCATAGACATAATAGATATAATGATATAGGTATAAAATATAAATAAAATAGATATAGGTATAAAATATAGACCTAACAGATATATTAGATATACGTATAAATATAGACATAATAGATATAGGTATAAAATGTAGACATTGTAGATAAAACATAGGTAGAAAACATAGACATAATAGAAATAATAGATATAGGTACAAAATATAGACATAATAGATATAATCCATATAGGATAAAATACAGACATAATATATATAGGTATAAAATATAGACATAATAGATATAATAATATAGGTCTAAAATATAGACATAAAAGATATAATAGATACAGGTATAAAATATAGACATAAGAGGTATAATTGATATAGGTATAAAACATAGACATAATCGATATAATATATATGGGTATAAAATATAGACATAATAGTTATCATAAATATAGGTCTAAAATATAGACATAATAAATATAATAGATATAGGTACAAATATAGATATAATACATATAGTATAAAATGTAGACATAATAGATATAATAGGTATACTTATAAAATATAAACAAATAGATATAGGCATAAAATATAGACACAATATATATAATAGATATAGGTCTAAAATATAGACATAATAGATATAGTTTTATAAAATATAGACATAATAGATACATAGACGTAGTTATAAAATATAGATACAATAGATATAATAGATATAGGAATAAAATATAGATATAATAGATATTATAGACATAGGTATAAAATATATAAATATCGATATAATCGATATAATAGATATTGGCATAAAATACAGTATAATAGATAGAATAATATAGTTATAAAGTATCGATGTAATACATATAATAGATACAGGTATAAAATATAGATATAATAGTATAGGTATAAAATAGAGACATATTAGATATAATAGATATAGGTATAAAATATAGACAAAATAGTTACGGGTATAAAATATAGGACATAATAGATATACTAGATATAGGTATAAAATATAGACATAGTAGATATAATAGATACAGGTATAAAATATAGACACAGTAGAAATAATAGATATAGGTATAAAATATAGACAAAATAGATTATCGGTATTAATATAGAAATAAGAGATATAATAGATATAGGTATAAAACGTAGGCATAATTGATGTAATAGATATAGGTATAAATATAGGCATAAATGATATAATAGATATACGTATAAAATATAGACATAATAGATATAATAGATATAGGCATAAAATATAGACATGACAGATATAATTGATATATGTATAATATATAGATATATCGATATAACAGATATAGGAAGAAAATATAGACATAATAGATATGATAGATATAGGCATAAAATATAGACATAAGATATAATATATAGGTGTAAATATAGACATAATAGAATAATTGATATAGGTATCAAATATAGACATAAATAATTATAATAGATATATGTATAAAATATAGACATAATAGATATAGGTATAAAATATAGACACAATAGATATAGGTAGAAAATATAGACATGGATATAATAGATATATGTATAAAATATTAACATAATAGATATAATAGTGATGAGTATAAAATATAGACTTAATAGATATAATAGATATATGTGTAAAATATAGTCATAGTAGATATAATAGATATAGGTATAAAATATAGACATAATGGATATAATAGATATAGGTATAAAATATAGGCATAATAGATATAATAGATATAGGTAGAAAATATAGACATAATAGATATAGGTATTAAATATAGACATAATAGATATAATAGAAATAGCTATAAAATATAGAGATAATGATATAAGTATAATATACAGACATAATAGATTTAATAGATATAGATATGAAATAAAGACATAATTGATATAATAGATATACGTTAAAATATAGACATAATAGATATAATCGATATAGGTATAAAATGTAGACATAATAGATATCGTTAGAAAATATAGACATAGATATAATAGATATAGGTATAAAAATAACATAATAGATATAATAGAGATGGGTATAAAATATAGACGTAATAGATATGAGAGATACTAGTTGTAAAATATAGACATAGTCGATATAATAGATATAGTATAAAATATAGACATAATAGATATAAAAGATATAGCTATAAAATATAGACATAATAGATATAAAGATATTAGGTATAAAATATAGACATAATAGATATAAAGAGGATATCGGAATAAAATATAGATATAATTGAAATAGGTATAAAATATAGACATAATAGATATAGATATAGTATGAGATATAGACATGATATATATAATACATATAGATATAAAAATATAGACACAATAGATATAATAGGTGAAGGTATGAAATATAGACTTAATAGATATAATAGATATATGTATTAGATATGGACATAATAGATACAATAGATATAGGTATAAAATATAGGCATAATAGATATAATCGATATAGATATAAAATATAGACATAATAGATGTAGGTATCAAATATAGACATATTAGATATAATAGTTATATGTATAAATATGGACATAATAGACTAATAGATATAGGTATGAAATATAGACAAAATAGATATAATAGATATAAGTATAAAAAATAGACATACTAGATATAATAGATATAGGTATAAATACAGACAAAATAGATATAAAAGATATAGGTAGAGAAATACAGACATAATAGATATCTAGATATAGGTATAAAAATATAGACATAATTGATATAATACTTATAGGTATAAAATATAGACATAACAGATATAGGTAGAAAATTATAGACATAATAGATATAGGTATAAAATATAGACAAATAGTTATGGGTATAAAATATAGACATAGATATAATAGATATAGGTATGAAATATAAACATAATAGATATAATAGAGATGGGTATAAAATATAGACATAGTAGATACAATAGATATAGGGATAAAATATAGACATAATGGATATATTAGATAGAGGTATAAAATAAAGACATAATAGATATAATAGACATAGGTAAAGAAGATAGACATAATAGATATAATAGATATACGGATAAAAGATAGACATAATAGATATATAAATAAAGGTATAAAATATAGATATAATAGATATAGGTATACAATATAGATATAAAAGATATAATAGATAGACATATAAATATAGATATAATTGATATAGTCATAAAATATAGATATAATTGATATTGACATAAAAATATAGATATAATAGATATAATAGATATACGTATAAAATTTAGGCATAATAGATATAATAGATAGAGGTATAAAATATAGACATAATAGATATAATTGATAGAGTTATAAATATAGACATAATAGATAGAGGGATAAAATATAGACATAATAGATAAAATAAATACAGCTATTAAATATAGACATATAGATATAATAGATATAGGTATTAAATATCGACATAATAGATATAGATATAAATATAGTTTTAATAGATAGAATAGAGAGAGGTATAAATATAGACATAATAGATATAGGTATAAAATATATACATAATAGATAAAAGAGATATAGTTTTAAAATATAGACATAATAGCTATAATAGATATACTTATAAAATATAGACATAATAGATATAATATATATAAGTATAAAATGTAGACTAAATAGATATAATAGATATAGGTATGAAATGTACACATAATAGTTATAATACATATAGGTATAAAATATAGACATAATACATATGATAGATAAGGTATAAAATATAGACATAATAGATATAAAGATGTAGCTATAAAATATATACGTAATAGATAAAAGAGATATAGTTTTAAAATATAGACATAATAGATTTAATAGATATACTTATAAAATCTAGACATAATAGATATAATATATATAGGAATAAAATATAGGCATAATAGACATAGTAGATATAGGTATAAAATATAGACATAATAGATATAATATATATAAGTATAAAATATAGGCATAATAGACATAATAGATAGAGGTATAAAATATAGACATAATAGATATCATTGATAGAGTTATAAAATATAGACATAATAGAGGGATAAAATATAGACATAATAGATAAAATAAATATAGGTATTAAATATAGACATAATAGATATAGGTATAAAATATAGACATAATAGATATAATAGATATAGGTGTTAAATAGACATAATAGATATAGGTTTAAAATATAGACATAATAGATATAATGGATAGAGTTGTAAAATATAGACATAATAGATATAATAGAGGGAGAAAATACAGACATAATAGATATAATAGATATGGGTATAAAATACAGACATAATAGATATAATAAATATAGGTATAAAATATAGACATAATAGATGAAATGGATATAGGTATAAAATATAGACTATAGATATAGGTAAAAATATAGACATAATAGATACAATAGATATAGGTATAAAATAGAGACCTAATAGATGTAGGTATAAAATATAGACATAATAGATATAATAGATATAGGTATAAATTATAGACATAGTAGGTATAATTGATATAGGTATAAAATATAGACAAAATAGATATAATAGATATAGGTATAAAATATAGATATAAAGAGATATAGGTAAAAAATATAGACCTAATAGATATACTAGGTATAGGTATAAATATAACCCATAATAGATATAGGTATAATATATAGACAGAATAGATACACCAGATATAGTTATACAATCTAGAAATAATAGTTATAATAGATATAGTTATAAAATATAGACATAATGGGTATAGGTGTAAAATACAGACATAAAAGATATAATAGAATATAGGTGTAAAGTATTGACATAAAAGATATAGTCTGTATAGGTATAAAATGTAGACATAATAGAGATAGGTATAAAAAATAGATATAATAGATGCAGGTATAAAATATAGACATCATATATATGATAGATGTAGGTATAAAATATAGGCATAATAGATATAATAGGTATAGGTAAAAAATACAGACAGAATTGATATAATAGACATAGGTTTAAAATATAGACAAAGTAGATATAATAGATACAGGTGTAAAATAAAGATATAATAGATATAGCTATAAAATATAGACATAATAGATATAATAGAAATACGTATAAAATATAAATATAATAGATATAGGTATAATATTTAGACATAATAGATATAATAGATATAGGTATAAAATATAGACATAATAGATATAGGTATAATATTTAGACATAATAGATATAATAGATATAGGTATAAAATATAGACATAATAGATAAAATAGATATAGTTATAAAATATAGACATAATAGATATATGTATAAAATATAGACATAAAGATATAATAGATATACGTATAAAATATACACAGAATAGATATAATAGATATAGTTGTAAAATATAGACATAATAGATATAGATATAAAATATAGAAATAATATATATAATGGATATAGATATAAAATATAGACATAATATATAGTTATATAATATAGACATAATAGATATAATAGATATAGGTGTTAAATATAGACATATAGTTATAAAATATGGACATAATAGTTATAATAGATATAAGTATAAAATATAGACATAATACATATAGGTATAATATTTAGACATAATAGATATAATAGATATAGGTATAAAATAGAGACATAACAGATTAAATAGATATAGGTATAAAATGAAGACATAATAGATATAGGTAACAAATATAGACATAATAGATATAATAGATACAGGTATAAAATTTAAAAATAATAGATACAATATATACAGGTTTAAAATATAGATATAATAGATACAGTTATAAATCTAGACATAATAGGTATAATAGATATACGTATAAAATATAGACATAATAGATAAACATATAGATATAAAATATAGACATAATAGATATAATAGAAAATATTTATAAAATATAGACATAATAGATATAATAGATATAGGTATGAAATACAGACATAATAGACATAATCGATATAGGTATAAGATATAGACATAATAGATATAATAGATATAGGTATAAGATATAGACATAATAGATATAACAGATATACGTATAAAATATAGACATAATAGATATAATAGATATAGGAATTAAATATAGATATAATACATATAGGTATAAAATATAGATATAATTGATATAGGTATAAAAACAGACATAATAGATATAACAGATACAGGTATAAAATATAGATATAATAGATATAAGTATAAAATATAGATATAATAGATATAATAGATATACGTATAAAATATAGATATAATAGATATAGGTATAAAATATAGATATAATAGATATAATAGATACAGGAATAAAATATAGATATAATAGTAATAATTATAAAAAATAAAATAATAGTTATAATAGATATAGGAATAAAATAGAGATACAATAGATATAGGTATCAAATATTGTTATAATTGATATAGCTATAAAATATAGATATACTAGATGTAATCGATATAATAGACTACATGTATAAAATATAGACATTATAGATATAGGTATTAAATATAGACATAATAGATATAAAACAGTTATAAAAGTATAGACATAATAGATATAATAGATATAGGTATAAATAAAGACATAATACATATAGGTATAAAATACAGACATAATAGATATAGGTATAAAATATAGACATAATAGATATACCTATAAAATGTAGACATACCAGTTATAATAGATATAGGTATAAAATATAGACATAATAGATATAATAGATATAGGTATTATATATAGCCATAAGAAATATAATAGATATTGATATAAAATATAGACATAATAGATATAGGTATAACATATAAACATAATAGATATAATAGATATACTTATGAAATACAGACATAATAGATATTATAGATATGGGTATTCAGTATAGACAAAATAGATGTAATAGACATAGGTATAAAATATAGACATAATAGATATAGGTATCGGTATAAAATATAAACATGAAAGATATAATTGATAGGGTTATAAAATATGGATATAATAGATATTAGGATATAAAATATCGATATAATAAGATTATAAGAGATATATGTATAAAATATAGATATAATAGATATGAGGTATACAATATAGATATAATGATCTCGGTTTATAAAATAGAGTTATAATCGATATAGGTGATAAAATATAGATATAATAGATCTCATACATATATGGATAAAATATAGGGCCCATACTAAGATATAAAGTTATAGGTATCAAATTATAGACATAATACATATAATAGATATAGATATACAATACAGACATAAAAGATATAATAGATATTCGTATAAATATAGTAGACATAAATGATATCATAGATATCGGTATAAAATATAGACATAATTGATATAATAGATAAGCTATGGAAATATACACATAATAGATATATGGTATAAAATATAGACATCATAGATATAATAGATATAGGTATAAAATATAGACATATAGATATAGGTATAAAATATAGACATAATAGATATAATAGATATAGGTATAAAATATAGACATAATAGATATAGGTGTAAAATATAGACATAATAGATATAGTATAATATTTAGACATAATAGATATAACAGATATTGGTAACATAGATATAGATATAATGGATATAGGTATCAAATATAGATATAATAGATATAGGTATAAAATGTAGATATAGTGGATATAATAGATATAGGTATAAAATATAGACATAATAGATATAATAGATATAGGAATAAAATATAGACATAACAGATATAAAAGATAAAGATATAATATATAGACATAATGGATATTATAGATACTGGCATAAATTATAGACATAATAGATATAGGTTATAAAGTAGAGACACAATAGATATAATAGATATAGGTATAAATATAGACATAATATATTCAATAGATATAGGTATACAATGTAGACATAATAGATATGATAGATGTAGGTATAAAATATACACATATAGATATAAGAAATATAGTTATAAATAGAGACATAATAGATTTGATAGATATAGTTTATAAAATATAGACATAATAATATAATAGATAAAGGTATAAATATAGATATAATAGATATAGTTATAAAATACAGATATAATAGATATAATAGATATATGTATAAATTATAGATTATAATTGATATAGTCATAAAATAGTAGATATAAGATATACCCTAGATATAGGTATAAAGATAGATATCTATAGATATAATTATACAGTATAAATTCTAATAGATCTAGTAAGAATAGGTATAACATATAGATATAAGAAATATAGGTATAAAATATGGTTATAATAGATATAGGTGTAAAATATAGACTTAATAGATATAATAGATATAGGTATAAAACTATAGGACATAATAGATATGGGTATACAATATAAACATAATAAATATAAGAGATATATGTTATAAAATATAGAAATAAGAGATATAATAGATATAGGTATAAATATAGACATAATAGATATAATATATATCGGTATAAAATTGAGACATAATAGATTTGATAGATATAGGTATAAAATATAGACATAATAGAAATAATAGATATGGGTATAAAATATAGATATAATAGATATAATAGATATAGATATACAATATAGACATAATAGATATAGGTACAAAATATAGAAATAATAGATATAGTAGATATAGGTATAAAATATAGATATAATAGATATAATACAGATAGGTATAAAATATAGACATAATGGATATAATAGATATAGGTATAAAATATAGACATAATAGATGCAATAGGTGTAGGTATAAAACATAGACATAATAGACATAGGTATAAAATATAGACACAATAGTTACAGGTATAAAATAAAGACATAATAGATATAGGTATAAAATATAGACATAATAGATATAATAAATATAGGTATACAGTATAGACTTAATAGACATAGGTATAAAATATAGACATAATAGATATAATAAATATAGGTATAAAATATCGACATAATAGACATAATAGATATAGATATAAAATATAGACCTAATAGATGTAATAGATATAGGTATAAAATATAGGCATAATAGATATAATAGAGGTGTAAAATATAGACATAATAAATATAATTGATAGAGTTATAAAATATAGACATAATAGATTTAATAGATAGAGGGATAAAATATAGACATAATAGATATAATAGATATAGGTATAAAATACAGACATAAAAGATATAATAGATATAGGTATAAAATACAGACATAATAGATATAGGTATAAATATAGACATCATAGTTATAATAGATATAGGTATGAAATACAGACATAATAGTTATTATAGATATAGGTATAAAATACAGACAAAACACATAATAGATATAATAGATAGAGGTATAAATTATAGACATAATAGGTATAATTGGTATAGGTATAAAATATAGACATAATACATATAATAGATATAGGCATACATTATAGACATAATAGATTTAGGTAAAAAATATAGACATAATAGATATAATAGATATAGGTATAAAATATAGACATAATAGATACAGGTATAAAACATATACAGAATAGATACAACAGATATAGTTATACAATATAGAGATAAAAGCTATAATAGATATAGGTATAAAGTATAGACATAATAGGTATAGTTGTAAAATAGTGACATAAAAGTTATAATAGATACAGGGGTAAACTATAGACATAAAAGACATAATAGATATAGGTATAAAATGTAGACATAATAGAGATAGGTATAAAATAAAGATATAATAGATACAGGTATAAAATATAGACATAATATATATGATAGATACAGGTATAAAATATAGACATAATAGATATAATAGATAAAGGTAAAAAATAAAGACAGAATAGATATAATAGACATAGATATAAAATATAGAACAAAATAGATATAATAGATACAGGTGTAAAATATAGATGTATTAGATATAGCTATAAAATATAGACATAATAGATATAATAGAAATAGGTATAAAATATAAGTATATAGATATAGATATAAAATATTAGATAGAATAGATATAATAGATACAAGTATAAAAAATAGATATAATAGATATAATTGATAAATAAAATATAATAGATATAGTAGATCAGGTATAAAATGTAGGACATAATAGATGTAATAGATATAGGTATATAAATATAGACTAATCGATATAATAGATACAGGTACAAAGTATAGATATAATAGATATAGGTATAAATATAGATATAATAGATATAATACTATATGAATAAAAATAGATAGATACAGGTAAAAAGTATAGACAATAGAATTATACCTATAGGTATAAAATATAGATCTAATAGATATAATTATAAAATATAAATATAATAGATATAATAAAGTAAAAAATATAATGGATAAAGGTATAAAATATGGTTATAATAGATATAAGTATAAATCATAGATATAATAGATAATAGATATGGGCATAAAATATAGACATAATAGATATGATAGATATATGTATAAAACATAGATATAATAGATATAATGGATAGGTATCAAACATAGATATAATCGATATAGGTATAAAATATAGATATAGTGGATATAATAGATATAGGCATAAATATAGACATAATAGATATAATAGATATAGGTGTAAAATATACACATAATATATAACGATAAAATAGAGACATAATAGTTATAATAGATATAGGTATAAAATCGACATAATAGACTATAGTATAATATTTAGACATAATAGATATAATAGATCTAGGTATCAAATATAGACACTAATAGATATGATAGATATAGGCATAAATATAGACATAATAGATTATAATAGATATAGGTATAAAATATAGACATAATAGATATAATAGATATAGTTATAAAATATAGATATAATAGATATAATAGATATAGGTATAAAATATAGACATAATATTTAGGTATAAATTTAGTCATACTGATATAATAGATATAGGTATAAAACATAGACATAAGAGTTATAATAGATGGAGTTATAAAACATAGTCATAGTGGATATAATACACATAGGTATTAAATATAAACATAATAAATATATATGGTAATATAATAGGTAGACATAATAGATATAATATATACGTATAAAATATCGATATAGTAGATATATAGATATACGTATAAAATATAGATATAATAGATACAGGTATAAATATAGATATAACAGATAGAGATATGAAATGTAGACACAATAGATATAGATATAGGTATAAAAAAAACATATAATAGATATAGGTATAAAAAATAGATATAATAGATATAATAGATAAAGGTATAAAATATAGACATAATAGATATAATAGATATAGGAATAAAATATAGACATAATAGATAAAATAGATATAGGTATAAAATATAGACATTATAGATATAATAGATAAAGGTAAAAATATAGACATAATAGATATATTAAATATAGTATAAAATATAGACATAAGAGATATAATAGATATAGGTATAAAATATAGACATGACAGATATGATAGATATACGTATAAAATATAGACATCACAGATATAAGAGATAGGTAGAAAATGTAGACATAATAGATATAATAGATATAGGTAGAAAATATAGACATAATAGGTATAACAGATATAGGTATAAAATATAGACATAATATATATTATAGAGGTACGTATCAAATATAGACATAATAGATATAATATATAGGTATAAAATATAGACAGAATAGATACAGGTAAAGAATACAAACATAATAGATATAATAGATATAGGTATAAATATGCACATAAGTGTTATAATAGACATAGGTATAAAGTGTAGACATAATAGATATAATAGATATAGGGATAAATATAGACATAAAAGATAATACATATAGGTATAAAAGAGAGATCATCGATATAATAGATATAGTTATAAAATAGACATATTGGACATAGATATAAAATATAGATAAATAGAATACATAGAGGTATAAAATATGGACATAAAAAATATAGGTATAAAATATACATAATAGATATAAGAGATATAATAAAATATAGACATAATAGTTTTAATAGATACAGGTATAAAATATAGACATAATAGATATCATATATATATAAAAATCGACTTAATAGATATAATAGATATGGGTATAAAATGTAGACATAATAGATATAATAGATGATAAAGGTATAAAATATACACATAATAGATATAATAGATACAGTTATAAAGTATAGACATAATAGATATAATAGATATATGTATAAAATAAAGACATAATTGATATAGGTATAAAATACAGAAATAATAAATATAGGTATAAAAATAGACATAATAGATATACCCATAAATATAGACATAACAGTTATAATATATATAGGTATAAAATACAGACATAATAGATATAGTAGATATAGGTATAAAAATAGTCATAATAGATAAAATAGATATAGGTATAAATATAGACATAATAGATATAATAGATATAGGTCTAAAATACAGACGTAATAGATATAATAGATATAGGTGTAAAATATACACATAATAGATATAATAGAGATAGGTAAAAAATACAGACATAATAGAGATAGTTATAAAATATGGATTATAATAGATACAGGTATAAAATATACACATAAGAGACCTAATTGATATAGGTATAAAATATAGACATAATAGATACAATAGATAAATGTATAAAATGTAGACATAAAAGATATAATAAGTATAGGTATAAAATATAGACATAGTAGATATAATAAATATAGGTATATATAGACATAATAGATATAATAGGCAAAGTATAAATTATAGATATAATAGATATATATAAATATAGATATAATAGTTATAATAGATATACATATGAAAGATCGATATAATTGATATAGTCATAAAATATAGATATAACAGATATAATAGAGAGAGGTATAAAATAATAGATAAAATTATAAAATATAAATATAATAGATATAATAGACATAGGTATAAAATATAGATATAATATATATAGTTATAAAACATAGTTATAT
>NW_022144735.1:0-8675 GCF_007565055.1 Rhinopithecus roxellana
ATATAAAATATAGACATAATAGATAATAGGTTTGTATGAAATATAGACTAATAGATATATAGATATCTTTATAAGATGTAGACATAATAGATCAATAGATATAGGATAAATATAGACATAATCGAAAGAATAGATATAGGTATAAAATATAGACATAATAGACATAACAGATATAGCGTATAAAATAAGGACATAATCGTATATAGATATATGTATAGATATAGACATAATCGATATAATAGATATAGGCAATATATAGACATAGTAGATATAATAGAAATAGGTATACAATATACACATAATAGATTATAGATATAGGAATAAAATATAGACATGATTGAAATAGGTGTGAAATATAGACAAAACAGATATAAAAGATATAGGTATAAAATATAGACCTAATAGATATAAAAAATATAGGTATAAAATATAGACATAATTGATATAATAGATATAGGTATAAAATATAGACATAATAGATAATAAATATAGGTCTAAATATAGATATGATAAATATAATAGATATAGGTACAAAATATAGACATAATACATATAGGTATAAATATAGACATAATAGATATAATAGTTACAGTATGAATATATAAACATAAAAGATATAGGTAGAAAATATAGACACAATATATATGTAGATATAGGTATAAAATGTAGACATAATAGATATATAGATATAGGTATAAAATGTAGATACAGTAGATATAATATATCGGTATAAAATATAAATATAATAGATATTATAGATATAGTTATAAAATATATATATATAGGTATAATAGATATAATAGATATTGCCATAAAATACAGATATAATAGATAGAATAATATAGGTATAAAGTATAGATGTAATACATATAATAGATACAGGTATAAAATATAGACATACAGATATAATAGATATAGATATAACAGATAGACATATAGATAGGGGTAGAAAAATAGATAGACATTATATATTAACAATATAGGTATAAAATATGGACATAATAGATATAATATATATAGATATAAAATATAGACATATATAGATATAGGTATTAAATATAGACATAATAGAAATAATGGAAATAAGTATAAAATATAGACATAATAAATATAATAGATACAGATATCAAATATAGACATAATAATTATAATAGATATGGGTTAAAATTTGACATAATCGATATAAGTACAAAGTATAGACATAATGGTTATAATAGATATAGGTATGAAATATAGACATAATAGATATACGTATGGGTTTAAAATAAAGACATAATAGACATAGATATAGGTATAAGATATAGACATAATTGATATAATAGATATAGGTATAAAATATAGACATAATAAATTTAATATATATAGGTATAAAACATTGAAAATAGATATATAGATATAGGTATTAAATACAGATATAGTGGATATAATACATATTGGTATAAAATATAGACATTATGGATATAATAGATAAAGATATAAATAGAGCCATAATAGATATAATAGATATAGGTATAAAATATAGATATAATAGATATACGTATAAAAAAGGTACAATAGATATATGTATAAAATATGGATATAATAGTATAATAGATATAGGTAAAAAATATAAACATAATAGATATAGGTATGAAATATAGACATAATAGATACAATAGATATAAGTATAAAATATAGACTAATAGATATAATAAATATAGGTATATAAAATATAGACATAAAGATATAATAGATATAGGTATAAGATATAGACATAATAGATACAATAGATATAGTTATCAAATATAGACATAATAGAAATAATAGGTATAGGTATGAAATATAGACATAGATATAGGTATAAAATATGACATAATAGATTTAACAATTTTAGGTATAAAATATAGACATAATGGATGTAATAGATATTGGTATAAATATAGACATAATAGATATTATAGATATAGGAATAAAATATAGACATAATTGAAATAGGTATAAAGTATACACAAAATTGATATAAAAGATAGAGGTATAAAACATAGACATAATAGATATCGATATAAAATATAGACGTAATGGATATAATAGATATAGGTAAAATATAGGCATAACTGGTATAAAAAAGTAGGTATGAAATATGACATAATAGATATAGGTATAAAATATACACATAATAGATATAATAGATATATGTATAAGATACAGATATAATAGATATAATGATATAGGTATGAAATACAGACATAATAGATATAATACATATAAGAATAAAATACAGACATAATGGAAATAGGTTTTAAATATAGACAAAATTGATATAAAAGATATAGGTATAAAATATAGACACAATACATATAATAGATATAGGTATAAAATATAGACATAACAGATATAATAGATATAGGTATAAAATATACATAATATAGATAAAATAGATATAGGTACAAAATATAGATATAATAGCTATAGGTATAAAAAACGGACATAAATGATATAGGTATAACATATAGATATAATAGATATAATAGATATCGGTATAAAATATAGACATAATAGATTTAATAGATATAGGTATAAAATATAGACATAATAGATATAATAGATATAGGTATAAAATATAGACATAATAGATAAAATAGATAAAGGTATAAAATATAGACATAATAAATATAGTTAAAATACAGACAAAATAGATGTAGGTATAAATATAGACATCGATATAATAGATATAGGTATAAAATATAAACGTAATAGATATAATAGAGATGGGTATAAAATATAAACGCAATAGATAAAATAGATATAGGTGTAAAATATCATTGTAGATAACAAATATAGGTATAAAACAAAGACAAAATAGATATAGGTATAAAATACAGACAGATATAATAGATATAGGTATAAAATATAGACCTAATGGATATAAAAAATATAGGTATAAAATATAGACATAATAGATATAATAGATATAGTTATGAATATAGATATAATAGATATAGGTATTAAAAATAGACATAATAGATATAATAGAAATCGGTATAAAATATAGACATAATAGATATAATAGATATGGTATCAAATATAGACATAATAATTATAATAGATAAAGGCATAAAATATAGACATAATAAATATACGTACAAAATATAGACATAATGGTTATAAGAGATATAGGTATGAAATATAGACATAATAGATATAATCGGTATAGGTTTAAAATAAAGACATAATAGATATAATAGATAAGGTATAAGATATAGACATAATAGATATAATGGATTATAAGTATAAAATATAGACATAATAGTTTTATAGATATAGTGTATAAACATGATACAGTAGATATAATTGATATAGGTATAAAATACATACGTAGTAGATATAATAGATATTGGTATAAAATATAGACATAATAGATTTAGTAGATATAGATACAAAATACAGACATAATAGATATAAGAGATACAGGTATAAAATATGGACATAATAGATATAATAGATATAGGTACAATGTATAGACAGAGTAGATATAATAGATATAGGTATAAAATATAGACATAATAGATATCGGTATAAAATATAGACATAATAAATATAGGTATAAAATATAGACATAATAGATATAATAGAAATAGATATAAAATATAGACATAATAGATATAATAGATATAGGTTTAAAATGTAGACATAACTGGTATAAAAATATAGGTATGAAATATAGACATAATATATATATGTAGAAAATATACACATAATAGATATAATAGATATATGTATAAGATATAGACAGAATAGATTAATAGATGTAGGTATAAAATATAGATATAATAGATATAATAGATATAGGTATTAAATACAGACATAATAGATATATTATATAAGAATAAAATACAGAAATAATGGAAATAGGTATAAAATATAGACAAAATAGATATAAAAGATATAGGTATAAAATATAGACATAGTAGATATTAGATATAGGTATTAAATATAGACACAGATATAATAGATAAAGGTTATAAAATAAACATAATAGATATAATAGAGATGGGTATAACATATAGACGTAATAGATATAATAGATATAGGTGTAAAATATAGACATAGTAGTATAATAGAAATAGGTATACAATATACACATAAATAGATATAATAGATATAGGGATAAAATATAGACAGATATAATAGATATAGATATAAAATATAGACATAATAGATATAATAGGTTTATGTATGAAATATAGACATAATAGATATAATAGATATATTTATAAGATGTAGACATAATAGATACAATAGATATAGGTATAAAATATAGACATAATCGAAAGAATAGATATAGGTATAAAATATAGACATAATAGACATAACAGATATAGGTATAAAATAAGGACATAATCGATATAATAGATATATGTATAAGATATAGACATAATCGATATAATAGATATAGGCATATAATATAGACATAGTAGATATAATAGAAATAGGTATACAATATACACATAATAGATATAATAGATATAGGAATAAACTATAGACATGATTGAAATAGGTGTGAAATATAGACAAAACAGATATAAAAGATATAGGTATAAAATATAGACCTAATAGATATAAAAAATATAGGTATAAAATATAGACATAATTGATATAATAGATATAGGTATAAAATATAGACATAATAGATATAATAAATATAGGTCTAAAATATAGATATGATAAATATAATAGATTAGGTACAAAATATAGACATAATACATATAGGTATAAAATATAGACATAATAGATATAATAGTTACAGTATGAATATATAAACATAAAAGATATAGGTAGAAAATATAGACACAATATATATAGTAGATATAGGTATAAAATGTTAGACATATAGATATAATAGATATAGGTATAAAATGTAGATACAGTAGATATAATAGATATCGGTATAAATATAAATATAATAGATATTATAGATATAGTTATAAAATATATATATAATAGGTATAATAGATATAATAGATATTGCCATAAAATACAGATATAATAGATAGAATAATATAGGTATAAGTATAGATGTAATACATATAATAGATACAGGTATAAAATATAGACATAACAGATATAATAGATATAGATATAACAGATAGACATAATAGATAGGGGTAGAAAATATAGACATATTATATAACAGATATAGGTATAAAATATGGACATAATAGATATAATATTATAGATATAAAATATAGACATAATAGATATAATAGTTTAGGTATAAAATATAAAAATAATAGATATAGGTATAAAATATAGACATAATAGATTTAATAGATATAGTTATAAAATAAAGACATAATAGATATAATAGATATAGGTATAAAATATAGACATAATAGATATAATGGATATCGGTATGAAATATGCGACATAATACATATCGGTATTAAATGTAGATATAATAGATATAGGTATAAAATACAGACATAGATATAATAGATATAGGTATCAACATATAAACATACTAGATATAATAGAGATGCGTACAAAATATAGACGTAATAGATATAACAGATATAAGTTGTAAAATATAGACATAGTAGATATAATAGATATAGGAATAAAATATAGACATAATAGATATAATAGATATCGTATAAAATAGAGACGTAATAGATATGGGTATAAAGTAAAGACATAATAGATATAATAGAAATAGGGTATAAAAATATAGACATAAAAGATATAATAGATATAGATATCAAATATAGACATAATAATTATAATAGATATAGGAATAAAATATAGACATAATAGATATAGGTATAAAATATAGACATAATGTTATAATAGATATAGGTATGAAATATAGACATAATAGATATAATAGGTATAGGTATAAAATACAGACATAATAGATATAATAGATATACATATAAAATATAGACATAACAGATATAGGTATAAATATAGACATTATAGATATAATATAGGTATAAAATACAGACATAATAGATATAATAAATATAGTATAAAATATAGACATAATAGATGTAATCCATATAGGTATAAAATATAGACATAATAGATATAGGTATAAAATATAAACATAATAGATATAATAACTATAGGTCTTAAATATAGACATAATAAATATGATAGATATAGGTACAAAATATAGACATAACACATATAGGCATAAATATAGACATAATAGATATAATACGTATAGTAATAAAATATATACATAATAGATATAGGTATAAAATATAGACACATTATATATAATAGATATAGGTATAAAATATAGACATAATAGATATAGTTATAAAAAATAAACATAATGGATATAATAGATAAAGGTATCCAATATAGACCTAATAATTATAATATAGTTATAATATATAGACATAATAGGTATAGGCATAAAATAGAGACATAATGTTCATAACAGATATAGGTATAAATACAGACATAATAGATACAATAGGTATAGGTATAAAATATAGACATAATAGATATAATAGATATATGTATAAGATATAGACACAATAGATATAATAGATATAGGTATAAAATATAGACATGATAGATATAATAGATATATGTCTAATATATAGATATAATCGATATAACAGATGTAGGTATAAAATATGACATAATAGATATAATAAATATAGGTATAAAATATAGACATAAGATATAATATATAGGTATAAATATAGACATAAGATATAATATATAGGTATAAAATATAGACATAATAGATATTGGTATAAAATATAGACAAAATAGATATAATAGAAATAGGTATAAAATACAGACATAATAGATATAATAGATATAGGTATCAAATATAATCATAATAATTATAATAGATATATGTATAAAATATAGACATAATATATAGGTATAAATATAGAAAAAATAGATAGGTATAAAATATAGAAATAGATATAAGAGATATAGGTATAAAATATTAACATAATAGATATAATAGAGATGGGTATAAAATATAGACCTAATAGATATAATAGATATACTTGTAAAATATAGACATAGTAGATATAATAGATATATGTATAAAATATAGACATAATGGATATAATAGATATAGGTATAAAATATAGACATAATAGATATAATATATAGGTATAAAATATAGACATAATAGATATAGGTATTAAATACAGACATAATAGATATAATAAAAACTATAAAATATAGACATAATTGATATAGGTATAAAATACAGACATAATAGATTTAATAGATATATTTACAAAATATAGACATAATAGATATAATAGATATAGGTATAAAACATAGACATAGTAGCTATAATAGATATAGGAATAAAATATAGACATAATAGCAATAATAGATAAAGGTTTAAAATATGGACATAATAGAAATAATACATATAGGTATAAAATATAGACAATAGTTTTAATAGATATAGGTATAAAATATTAATACAATATATAATAGATATAGGTATAAAATACATACATAGTAGCTATAATAGATATTGGTATAAAATATAGACATAATAGATTTAGTAGATATAGATATAAAATACAGACATAAGAGATATAATGGATATACGTGTAAAATATAGACATAATAGATATAATTGATATAGATTTAAAATATCGACAAAATAGATATAGGTACACAATATAGACATAATAGATATAATAGATATAGGCATAAAATATAGATATAATAGATATAATAGATATAGGTATAAAATATAGACATAATAGATATAGGTATAAAAATAGTTATAATAGATATAATAGATATAGGTATAAAATATAGACATAATGGATATAATAGATATAGGTATAAAATAAAGACATAATAGATATAGGTATAAAATATAGACATAAAAGTTATAGGTATAATATTTAGACATTATAAAATATAGCCCTAATGTATAGAATAAAAATATAGACATCATATATAAAATAGATCTTAGATATAAAAAATATAGATCAGACTATATAGTTATGAAAATAGACATAATGAGATATAATAGATATAGGTGTAAATACAGACATAATATTATAAAATATAGACATAATAGTTATAATATGATATAGGTATTAAAACATAGACATAATAGATATAGGCTAAAAACTATAGACATACTAGATATCATAAATAAAGATATAAAATAAGAATACTGTCATAGAGTATAAAGTATGACACAATTACATCTCAATAGGATATAGGTATAGGAAGAACAACGAAAGTAGGAGCGGTCTTAATTATATAGGTATAAAAATCTAGGACATCATCGATTATATAATAGCACAGGTGTATGTATGTATGATGATAGTATATGTATGTATCATGGGTCTATAATATAAAACCTATAGGAAATAATAGATGAGCTCTAAAATATAGACATAATAGGTATAATACATATAGTATAAAATATAGATATAAATACTATGATCGATTCAGGTATAAAACGGATAGAAAGTAGATATAGGATATAAAATAGCCATAATAGATATAATAGAAATAGGATAAAATATAGACAGAGTGATCTACTAGATATAGGATTAAATATAGACATAATAGGATCTGCTAGAGGTATCAATATAGATTATTTAACCAAACTAGATATAGGTATACAATATAGATGAATTAGATATAGTCTAAAAATATAGAACAATAGCATATAG